>NW_026732500.1:5000-40243 GCF_028476545.2 Physella acuta
AATCTATAAACAGTTGTAAAAAAAACAGATTGACTCTACTTCACCTGCTACAGAGACGGTCTGGTCTGAAATATTTTTACATCCCGGTTCTGACTCAACTGATTGACCGGACAGCACTCGAGACAGGAATAGGTTTCTATACAAACTCAAAGAGTCGCAGAAGATGCCAAAAAATACCAGAAGGCTCCCTCCCTCGCCCCGTCTTCCACATACAATAACCTAATACTCCCCACACAATGGGGCTATTTTTAAGGCGGCGGTATGGGGGAACCAGCATGTTCCAAGTTTGTCGTTCTCTGGACGCGAGATTTTAATAGGAAGAGGGGGCGGGAGGTGGAGGGGGGACGAGATTTGTTAAGTACAATGGGTCTATTTTTAAGCCAGATGTATGGGGGACTCAGCAGGTCCCAAGATTTGACGGTTTCTGGCCGCGAGATTTCAATAGAGGATAGGGGTGTGGGGTTGTGATTTGTGAAGAAGGAAGTGGAAAATCATAGATGATGCTCAACGTGTGTTGTTTGCATATGTGTATTGGGGCGGGGGTGGGGGAGGAGGTGGGGGAATTGTCGTAGATTAAATGTAATGCTGAGTTCTTATTTTAAAAAAAAGTCTTTACTCAAGGGGGAACCGGTACTTAATTTTTATTTTATTAAAAATCAGCAATTGAACATTGTCTACATAGCTAAAACAAAGATATTGATATGTTTTAAAGATAACATATCTCAAACATGTTGAGAACAAATGCTGAACCCCAAAAAGTTGAGTTTATATGTATTTTTATATGCAATTTTGTATGCTAAAAATCTCAGTACGTATAAGACATAATAATACATAAAGTAAAAGCCACATTTGGAAATGGTTACAGAACAAACTGATAGAAGGATATTTAGATTAAACACAAACTTTTTAAAATATGAATTTTTTTAGACGTCACTTAGAAAAAAAGAGCCTTTGTGGAGAGACATGAACTTTAAACAACCATAAAAATTAAACAAAGAAAGGTATCATTAAAAGCTTCTATCACTTTGCAGAACTACCTATATTGTAAAGACTGTGCAAGTTTCACTGCATTATCGAAGACAGTTTTTGAGATTTCTTCTTTAGAAAATTTGGAGTAGGCCGAAAAGTGTCAATGGCTATTTTTGTAAAAAATAAAATGTTATCAAAACTAGGCATCTATAAATGCTAAAATAAGTATTTCAACACATTTTTTGAGTACAATAGAGTAGTTCAAGTCATTGATAGGATTTTAGAGTTGCATTAGACTAATAAATATACATAGGCAAAAAGATAACAAAAATGCGATTTTTAAGTATTGGTGAATAAACTTTGATATTTACCAACGGCAGTTAATTAGTGGAACAGCAACGGCACGTATCTCTCTTTCTCTCTCTATCTCTCTTTCTCTATTTATCTCCCTCGCGATGTATATTATATATATATATATATGTATATATATATATATATATATATATATATATATATATATATATATATATATATATATATATATATATATGTGTGTGTATATATATATATATATATATATATATATATATATATATATATATAAGTATGTATGTATATATATATAAGTATGTATGTATATATATATAAGTATGTATGTATGTCTGTGTAACATTTATAGATTATAGAGTACTTCCGTTGACTTCATAGTTGCAATGTACATGTGTTTTAATAAATTATGACCGGTATATGAGCACAGCAAAAGTTAATCTTAACATCGTAAATCTTTTGATCAGGTGGTAAACATATTTTTTACAAACCAAAATGTGACATAAACACATAAAGTTCGATAACCGTTTAGCTGTAATCCGTATAGAAATAAGATCGCTATAAAAACCGTCTTGATAAAGTTAATTATACACTTCAGGGGTTCTCATATAGGGAAGTGGGGGATTATGCTGAAGATTTGAAATAAAAAAGATATTTTGAGAATCTGAGTTTTCAGGGTTAGTCTGCCGGTTTTCGAAACAAAAACTAACGCTTTATATAAGTGTATATTCACATTATTACTGCTATATTAAGATATTTTGATGGTATCATTTACTTAAACGCACGTACTCTTACAGTTAGTGTCGCCAGTCATCATGCTAATACCATACACCTAACATTCGATCTAACTCGAAACTTTAGTCAACGTCATACGATCAAACCACAAAAGAAAAATTGTATTTTTTTCACGATCCATAATGTGAGTATGGCTCATCGATCTGAACTCTATGTTCTTTATATTGATGAAAGTACTAGAAAGTAACTAGATCTAGAACTAGTATTTAAATATTACTGAAAGTGAACAGCAGTAAAAAAAAAATACACCACACACTACTAAGAGTGTAATTGGTCTGACTAAATAATGGATTTGCTTATTTTAGAACGGGATATCGCGTAGGTGTTGATCAACATTAACAGGCGATTGCTCTCAAGTTTTTCAGACTTTTTAGGTGTTTGTTGTTTTGTTTTTGTTGTTTGTTTTTTAAGTATAAAAACGACATCAGATACTACGGTATGGCTATTCTGGGTTTTCAATTTTAAGTAATTCTTGTTCGGGTTAAAATAATGTGCGTACTGGTTAGTTATTAGACTATGGCTAGGAATAGGTTTCAGGATAGGGTGTTTGCAATTAACTTCCGTAGATTTTTTTAAGTACCAACAGAGGTAGTGCCTGTTTTCTAAAAATAGACGACCCCTCTTATGGGGTCGATGTGGCCAAAGACAACCACATCGTTATTTATAGAACAAGCATCGAGTGTATAGATTCCGAGAACTGATCAATGTTTACCTCGTGCTTTAGCCGCTAACCTTTATAGATCACCAATCACTAACGCGTCGTCTGCGTAAAGACAGGGTTTGTTATTCTTCAATAAGAGGAGGGGTGGTGGAAAGTAGAAAAGGGGTGGGTGGGGGGTTGGGTTCATGACACGATGGAGGCCTGAACGGCATGTAAATCGAGTTAGCTGCGCTTTCATCTCTCTTACGGTTACCATAAGGCCGACGTCTTGGCTTTTTAGGTAATGAAATTACTTTACTCGTCTCTTAGACCGGGGCTTTACCCAATCTTTTGTGTCTGACTCTCGCAGCTAAAGGTTAGGCCAAGATGGTCCACGCAGCCCATTATTTCACGTCTCTTTTCATTTCTTTGCATGCGTAGTCTCTGCTTTCTGCTTTTATACAGATTAACCGCGGTCGTGGAAAGAAATATGGGGTTGCGTGGTCGGGTAGGAGAGCGCGTGAGTTCGAACCCCCGGGCGTATGAGGCTTGTTAGCTGGGACAGCAAGCAATCTTGGAGGGGTATCTGAGAATACAATCAGGAGTGAAGCACATTAGCCGACACAATTACCGACACTGGTGTTTCTTTCGACAGCTTCTGATAAAGAACTAGTACCAAACGTATATGCCGAGGTTACAGAAACAAGTGAACTCTACTTCACTTGCCTTATAGACCGTCAGGTTTGAAAGGGGAACTTTACCAAACGTAATGCTCAATCAAAGTCGAGATATGGATCACGATGCACAGGAAATTTATAGACTCTTCATCTAACGCCATAGTATGCGCACTGAGGATTTCACTTCTCTGGGTACATTAATTGTCTCCAAGGGTAAAAGGACCTAATATTATGTTTAGCTACAGATATACAACAAAGCGCAAAACGAAGCCATGTTTTGAAGTAACGTGAATTTTTTACGACAGTCAAAAATAATAGCGGATATGCGAAATATTTAGACTGCTAACCCAATGTCTTGAGTTCGGATACGGGTTTGATCTATAGGACGTATAGGAGTTCACCCAGCCCTAATGAGTACCTGACTCTCGTTAGGGAAATCAAGGCGGGTGTGTATTATGCAGACCACACTATTCCCTTTGTATGCCGTGGTCGTGAAACAGATTACCTCTACTTCGTCTGTCCCACGTCTTGGTCACGAGTGAGAAAAGATGATGATTATGCAAAATATTAACAAATGCAAACAGCATTTCTATGCTCGGCGTTTTTTAATCTTTTAACGGAAGTACAACATGAAGAACCGACCTCAATCCCTATCATAAAGGTCTACTACAGTTCAATAGTGTTCCTTTAAGACTTTTTTCTGGCACTTGAAATTTTCGAGGGGAGGGGAGGGGCGGACTAAAATATCCAGAGGAGGGGGGGGGCAGACACTGTAAAAAGTATACATTTTTTTATATCAATTCTATTTCGTTCGGGGAGAGGCGGTAGGCGTCCAAATCAACAAACTACGGACATGCCTTTGTGTACATAAACTGTTCGCATGAGAAACAAAACATGTAAACACATGTACGCGCAGTTCAAAATGTACACTAAATCAAAAGTAAACACACATTAAAAACTATAAATTTATTAAAATGCGTACTTTGCAGCAATTCCTATACGAAGGTGCTTAAAAACCTGTTTCAATTTGCACTCTACCCACAATCAATCATTCAAAACGTAATCGCCCTTTTTACTGTAACTATAAACATAACCATAAATAACCTGTTTCCTAACTTCAAAGCGATAGCCTTTTCGCATAAATTTACATATTGAATACTTAACCGTCTGCAGATTAAAATAACCCTTGCTAGTCACGTTTGGCTAATAGGACGGGACAGTCGATTAGGATAAGTAGCTGCTGCAGGTTAAAACAGGTTACAGTGGGTAGAGTGTGTATATATATATATATATATATATATATATATATATATATATATATATATATATATATATATATATATATATATATATATGTATATATATATATATATGTATATGTATATATATATATATATACATACATATATATATATATATATATATATATATATATATATATATATATATATATATATATATATATATATATATATACATATATATACTAATATACGCAGGGGCGTAGCGAGGGGGGGGGGGGGGCGGGGGTTGCGGACCGCACCGGGTGACACCATTTAGGGGGGTCACACCAAGGCAAAAAATAGCAAAATATATAGAGAAAACTCGAAGGGGGGGGGTGCAAATCGAAAGTTTGAGGGGGGGGGGGGTTGCAAATCGAAAACTCGAGGGGGGGGTGCAAATCGAAAGTTTGAGGGGGGGTGCAAATCGAAAAGTTGAAAGTTTGTCCCTGGGAAGGGTCTCTATGCCTCTGGGGGGGTGACACCATTAAGTGCCGCACCGGTTGACACCCGACCTCGCTACGCCACTGAATATACGTACATACATACATATATATATACTAATATATATATATACTAATATATATATATATATATATATATATATATATATATATATATATATATATATATATATATATAAGAGAGAGAGAGAGAGTGAAAGAGATAAGATAAAATGCACGAATGAACTAATCATTAGCCAGAGCGACCAATCTACAGTCTTAGGTTATTTTTAGTCTTGTCCATCAAAGTAAAAAAAAAGCATAACCAGATGGTAAGAAAGAACTTTCAAGCCAGCAACAAATGAGTTTTTTGACTAGAGAACGACAACATCAACACCCGCGGTTAATTAAAAACTGTCTGGACGTTTGATGGTCACGTCTGGTCTCGCTTCCCCATTCATCCTAACCCTCTCCCACCTCTCCACACTCACGTCACCACCCCCACCCCCACCCCTCTCACCACTCCCCCATTCTCCCGTCACTACTATTCTTGACGTAATCCTTCTTGAAACATCAGACTCTTGCCGTTCACCGAGCACTATGCCAATAATATCCCATCTAGATTGTGGTATCATATATATATATATATATATATATTTATATATATATATATATATTTATATATATATATATATACATATATACATACATCATATATATATATACATACATATATACATCAAATACATCATATATATATATATATATATATATATATATATATATATATATATATATATATATATATAATTGTGTGTTGTGTGTGTGTCTAAGGATGGTACTTTTTTATACAAGATAGAAATTACATGACGGATCAACAAACTATAGTATAACATTTGGGTTATTGCCAAATAAAACTAAAAATGTATAGTTTTTATAAAAGCAACAGTTCAATTACATATGCAATTAATTAAAGCTGACCCTAATCCCTTTCATAAACTGTCATTTGATCTAAACAAGAGCTAACAAAAAGTACAGGATTTTGTGGAGATGATATTAACATTTGATGTATTCATTGATAAATAGGATGGATGAATGAATGAATGAATGAATGAATGAATGAATGAATGAATGAATGAATGAATGAATGAATGAATGAATGAATGAATGAACGAATGAACGAATGAACGAATGAACGAATGAACGAATGAACGAATGAACGAATGAACGAATGAACGAATGAACGAATGAACGAATGAACGAATGAACGAATGAACGGATGAACGGATGGACGGATGGACGGATGGACGAATGGACGGATGGACGGATGGACGGATGGACGGATGGACGGATGGACGGATGGACGGATAAACGGATGGACGGATGGACGGATGGACGGATGGACGGATGGACGGATGGACGGATGGACGGATGGACGGATGGACGGATGGACGGATGGACGGATGGACGGATGGACGGATGGACGGATGGACGGATGGACGGATGGACGGATGGACGGATGGACGGATGGACGGATGGACGGATGGACGGATGGACGGATGGACGGATGGACGGATGGACGGATGGACGGATGGATGGATGGATGGATAGATGGATGGATGGATGGATGGATGGATGGATGGATGGATGGATGGATGGATGGATGGATGGATGGATGGATGGATGGATGGATGGATGGATGGATGGACGGATGAACGTATGGATGAACGGATGGATGAACGGATGGATGGATGGATGGATGAACGGATGAACGGATGAATGGACGGGCGGATGTAAAAAAAAGTGAAAACAACATTTTACTCACAGATACAGTAAAGGGGAAATAATCCACACCGACAGAAAAAAAATCCCCCTCCTTTATTGACCTTACAATAACAGCGAGCTATAAACTAATAACGCGATGACGAGGGCAATAACAAACCAGCTTGTGGCCCCATCTGTGACAGGCCACTGACGTAGTAATCTCTTGTCCCATGCAATAAACCCAGGCCGCAGTATTGTTTGACCTAGTTACACACTCGGCTCTGGTGGTTGTAGATCCGACAGCGCGAACGACAGAGAAGAGATTAATTTAAATAATGCAAGTTTGGATACCGTATTGACTTTCTCGTTTACAGTCAATATTTTTTAGACGTGTGTAGTTAGGTATCGTAAAAAAATATTGGTACTCGTGTATCATTAAGAGTCGAAGATGGTATCGATGTTGAACATATTTTATAGATAAATAACAAAACATTTCATAGACTATCCCACCCTATTAAAATTCAATAACGTCGTTAAGTTTATATTTACAGTATTTTGTTTCATGGAAATTCGTGGCATATTCAGAGCAAAATGTTTTTGACGTTATGATGATGTTTAGTGTAAGGAATTAAAAACGAGGATATTGTCAACATTAATGTAAGCGTCAGGGTTATAATTCTGATTAGGCCAGGAAAATTTATAGTTAATGAAACTAGTTGGGTTTTTTTTAAAGCTTACTAGAGCTAGACTGCTTATTCGAATCAGGGTTAGAATCATTGGAACGTCCTTGAGTTCACCCAGCTCTGATGGGTACCTAACTCACGTTAGGGGAATACGCCGAGGTCTCTGAAGCAGATGAACTCTACTTCATCTGCTCCTTGTGTGCACGAACAGGAAATGGTGATGATGAATGCACTATTCATAGTCCTCTGTTGTTTTTGTTTTTTTTTATTACGAAAGTATAAAAGTTATAGTTAATATACCTCATCGACATATTATTTTTTCCTGGTGAAAAAAAAAACACTCTATGATAGACAGCTGTGGTTCATGCGACGTGACCTAGTTTACGATTATGCTATTAAGCTGTCGCTAGTGTTTTTTTTATTATTGTTATTACGCAACAATGGCCCGTGGTTAATCTCAGCCCTCAAAGGAAGAGATTAAACCGCGACATAAAAATAACACACGCATGCGTGAAATAATCGAACATAGAAACCAAAGCTAACACCGTGTCATTTTAGTGTTTTATGTGAATTGCTTTATACAAAGTCAGTTTTTAATTTCTCGTTTTCGGAATTTAGAGAAAGTATTGTAATCGTGACAACGTGGCCTGGAGATAGAGCGCTAGACTGCTGACCCGAAAGTCTCAGGTTTGAATCAGGGTTAAAGCCAGTACAACGTTCCTGAGTTTACCCAGCTCTGATGGGTACCCAACTCACGTTAGGGAAAGTAAAGGTTGTAGGGTATAATGCTGACCACACTATACCTTCATATGACGAGGTCGATGAATCAGATGAACTCTACTTCATCTGATCCATGTGTCTTGGGCACGAGCAGGATTAAAAAGACGAAGACACTATCCCATTATATACCGAGGTCATAGAAACATGTGAACTCTGTTTCAATTACCCCATGGACCGTCAGGTTCGAAAAGGGAACTTAATTAGTGCAAAAGATCGAAGTTGAAATTTTTTTTTCAGTATGTCTGAGAGTGAAAACCGTTTCACTTAGGTGGACGAAATTTCAAAAGAAGCATTAGATCCTATATGCAGTATTTCATTAAATTTTGAACGATTTCCGGTACCCGGAAGATGTACTTTACTCATTTAACTATTTCTCAAAAAAAACATTTATATTTGATAATTTTATTCCCACCGTTTTTAATTTAATCAACTAAACCTTTTAGCTTTTAAGCCCATTAATTTCGATATATTAAGCATAAATGAGAACTAAAAGCTTATTAGCAATACCCGGTTCTGTTCTATAAATTTGTAAACATTCATCAACATTAGCTCACCTGACCGATAGAGCACTCGCTACTACCTACCATCTCACCTGTTGTTTTGAATACTAATTCTAAAACTAATTTTATAGACTAATGTATTACCTAATTCAATTGAAAATTGTATATTGTGAGTTCTCATCAGAAATACATCAGAATACATAGCTCATTTTAAAGTGTTAAATACATCGCTCATTTAGAAACAGTTCAAATTTATCTTACAAATAAATTAAAAACTAATTAGGGCTTGATTAAATGCAACACCTTTAACGAAATTGCACATTGAAGAATATCCTTTTCTTTAACGAATTTCTAGAATCTAAATCATTCCTTAATTAACTCTTGTTAGGATTGTTGGGGCACCAGAGAGTGGAGTGTCTAGGACTAGATGTCGCACCCCCCCCTCCCCAATGCCTGACCACAGCCAGATGCCTCCATCTAGGAGGTGGTTCGCCTTGGTCACGAACTCGTGGCCGTTGAAGTTCATCCAGGAACTATTTCGCCCTGGCCGGTGACCTCTGCTGGAAGGCATTTGCCCAACGTTGCCGTGTTAGCGTCAGATATTTGATTTTGGAGTTGTCTCCCCTAGATAAGTTGCTGTCCCCAGCTATCGAGCCTCATCTGCCCGGGGGTTCGATCTCGGGAAATGAATTTACCCATCTAAAGTAGAATATTACCGGCGACTTTGCCGCCCACTTTTGAACCATTATACGCCTCTCTTGGTTTAAAAAAAATTACTTTGATAATTCTCACCTTTCAATTTCCCGTGTGTTAAAACAATTTACACTGTTAACATCATTTAATATTCAGTCATGTTGTCCAATATCGTAAAATTTTGATACAAACTCTTTTGTTTCAATGAAAACAAATAGGTATTTATTTAGCCGGGCAAAAACTTCGCGCTACACCGCTTTGATCATTACGAAATTGCGCATCACGTCGAGTTCGCCAGCGCGCGGATATCGGAGGCTAGCAATCAGTTAATGGGCTGTTTTAAAATCGGAGAATCGTCCTTATCATTAGAGTCTTGGCCCGGATGGCACGTGACACCCGTCGTGGGTTGAATGTAAAATCGGCAACTCATTATCTGCGATTTTAATCAATATTTTTATGTTAGTTCTCTAATCGTTTGTTAAGAAAAGTATCGAGAATTGGTGGTCTGGAACTGTATTATTGCTGGAGTATGTTTTATACTTTTGTTCCGTAATGTAGGATATATTTTAATTTCACAATACAATGATCTGGTCTAATTAAGTTTATCTTTTTAATTTTTTAAGAGAGATTCCACCTATTATGTATCAGAGGGAAGATAGAATAAGGTGTATCGATTTGTAAAAATGCAATTTCAATTGCGGGCAGAGAACAATTATATATTAATCTGCCTTTGATTGATGTATTATTAGTTTCTGCAGATACATAGACTGATTGGATTAATCTACATCTTTCTCTTATCATCACAATAGGCCTTAACTATAGACGTTTACAACTGTGACGGGGCATTTTCGATAGGACTTCATTTTTTACGTAATGCTCAAACCGTAGATACAGTAGAGTTCATCTATTTCACAGAGCTTACAGTATAACAGTATCAACTAAATTAATGTTAATAATATTATCTCAAGGCTTGCCTCACTAGCTCATCCTTTCTCCTAGAAACATCTTTTTAAAAATCTGAATATTTTATACTTTCTACAACAACTGATTTTTTGTTTTTAGACATTTTGTATAACAGCTCCAAATTTAGAACTTTTTGCTGTACCTGAAATAGTGAATCCCATGTAACTACATCTTGAACTTACACATCGCTTCCCTACAGCCAAACTGTTCTAACTCAACTTTTCAAAAAGTTCACAAGAAAACTTAAAAGTTTTTGCTTTAATTAACATTTCTTTATCAAGGTCATGGTGAAATTCAAGTGTAATGTAATAATAGTAACAAATGAGTCACATGTATATAAAAAATGTAGTTATAATGCCTTGATAAATGTAGAACACAATGATGTAAATTTTATAATATTTATATCTCAAACGAACCAGAAAATGAACAGTCCGGTTCAAGGGAAGCGAAATATTTTCCTGGTTTAGATTTCTTTATTTGTCCTACACTTTAAGGCTATTTAAAAAGGAAGTTTTAGTTCAAAAATTAAAAACTTTTATCTATTTTCAAATAGTCTCCAATTTTAGAAAAATTAATAAGAATCAGAAGAATCAAATGACCCCAAACCTAGTTCGACCCTTAAGCTGCAGACCCCCATATACACGTCACTAACAACGGGGCCAAAGTTCACCGTCAGAGATATCACGGTCAACAGGGAGATAATCACAGATGCGGGTCAAGGGGATTAATGCATAGCTCACCTTGATGTTCGATTTTCGAGGTCGGTGAAGTTTAGTTGCTGTTTATCATGGCGTTCGGTGTACGGGGTTAAAAAAATTTAAAAAAAAAAGGTCTTGTTGTTCGGTGTTCGGGGCTAAAAGATTCAATTATGGTCTTGTCGTTCGGTTTTGGGGGCTAGAAAATTCAGAACGAACTTTTGTTTCGGTGTTCGGAGTTAGGAAATTACTTCCGTGTTGCAACACTACATTAAAAAAAATTAATCGGCCATTAAAAATGTCATAATGTCAATAATTTTCTCTAATATTTATCGATATTTTATCTCTCTGTAATCATTACAACAATAATTTTCGCTTATTTTTTAAATTTTTTTTTTAAATTTCATTTTAAAGCTTTTCATTTATATTTCAATAATATTTTACTCCGCTGTATTTTAATATAACAAAACTATTATATTTTAACAAAATTTTATATCATATAACAATACTTTTCTGTAAATATTTCTACGATATTTTATCTTTATGTGTCATTCTGTCAATACTTTTCTAGAATATTGTATCAATATTTCACCTCTCTGTGTATCAGCCACATCATATATTTACATCCGCTGCGCACCCCACAATCTTTCCCCACAGACCTACAATCAACCTTCGACGACTCCTGCCCGTGTATTTACTTCTATAGAGAACAGCGATGTCTCTGGGAATTTCAGCATTGATACTGTCTGGGTTATTATGTCAAGACTACTGGAGCACTAAAGCAGCGGTTCTTAAGTTTTAAACTCTATAGACCTCTAAAATCAACAGCGATGTCTTTGAGTTCCAGACCTTAAACAGTCGGGGTTTTATTATACTAAGACGGCAATTAATTCTTTAATTGTTATACCAAGACGGCAATTCTTAAATTGTAAACTCTTTAGACCCCTAGTAAGAAAATGATGTCTAAAAGTAGGAGTTCCAGTACTGACGCCATATGTAGATATGCCAGGACTACATACGACAATAAGACAGTGGTCCTTAAGTTTTAAACTCGCTATACTCTTACAGTATGTTTATCTTTTGTACATTATACTAATCGTATAACAACTGATTTTTTAGAAATACTTAGAGCAACTACTAACAATATTTCTCAAAATGGCGATAGCATTCGATTCTATATTTAGGAAGTATTGATAACACAATCTTAACTCTAACTATCAACCTAAAATTAATTCTGAACTTAACTTTGATATCAAAACCGGATTCTAACCACTATTCTAAACCTGACCCCTAAAAGTACAATACTTGTTATCTAGACATAATTTTAGAAGACCTCTATATGACATACTCAGAAATAAGTTTATAATATACATATTTTTAATCTATTCTGTAATTTTATTTATTTTGGTAAAAGAAAAGCAACACATTTTCAATTACATTTTTTTAAAGAATTAGCAATAAGTAATACATTGTTTTCTTGTTGCTACTCTTTAAGTTTTTTTTTTAAAGTAATACGCCAAGAGTCTAAGGCTAGCAGTCGGAGAACCGCTCTACTAAACCTGGGCTGAACCAATAATTAACTCGGTACAACCATAGAGCAGACAGTAGCAGTCTGTGTTCGGTGCGTAACGGTGCGCACGTAGGTGCAGAATGATCGGAAAATCGAAATGTGGTATGTGGAAATAATCGTTGGAAGTTCATACGCTGTTCATTCACTAGGTGGTAGGAAGTAACTTCACTCATTCAACAATATGGAAATCATACATCGTTAGTTGACCCTTGTGATTCTAATAGAAAGTGGATGTTTTGAGCCTATTCTAAACTACATTGCCATAGCTTTCTAATGCTTTTCTATAAACGTGAATAATGCAATAATGTGTAGAAATATGTAGGGGTCGGCGTGATCGAGTCGGTTAAGCTCATTGTTGCTCAGCAGTGTTTCTTGCAGACTTTTTTCTCCAGGGGGGGGACGACATGCTATTTTCGAGGGGGGGGGGGGGCAATCAACATTTTCCGGGGGGAGGGGGGGGACACACTGGTAAAAGTATGTTTTCTATATAAATTCTACTTCGTTCGGGGGGGGGGGGTGGGGCGGTAGACTTACTTCGTTGGAGGGGGGGGGGGGAGGCTCATGCCTGGAAGAAACTCTGTTGCTAAATCGATACATTCTGAATTCGAACCCCGGGCAGATGAAGCTCGGTAGCTAGGGACAGCAACTCTTCTAGTAGATACAACTCCAAAATCAAACAACTGCTGCCTTGTAGTTTGTTCTTGGTTGGACAAAGTCTATGGAACTTAATTCAAAAAGAAAATCAGGCTGAAATTGGAGTCAACGGCCTTTGTGGCGCATAAACAGTTGACACGTAATTCTTAATTATGATGGAGGAACACATTCCAAAATTAAAAATAAAAAACGAAAAAGAAGAAAGAAGAGATGAAATATGTTCGTTTTTAAAGCATTATATTTTTACATTCTGAATTTATAAACATGAGAAAAGCCCTTATTATTCCCTTAAAATATTTGTAAAATAACAGGCTGCCTACATTGATGTATGTAGGACAACAACAGACTGCCTAAATTTGTGTAAGTTGTACGGACCACCTAGTTAGATATATCTACAACAATAGACCACCTAGTTAGATATATCTACAACAACAATAGACCACCTAGTTAGATATATCAACAACAACAATAGACCACCTGGTAAGATATATCTACAACAACAATAGACCACGTATTTAGATATATGTGCAACAACAATAGGACACCTACTTAGATATGTGTGCAACAATAGACCAGCTAGTTAGATATATGTGCAACAACAATAGACCACCTATTGAGATGTACGTTAAGGGCAGAAGATCTCCCACCAACAACCGTTACAAATTATTCAGCAACAGCATGTAAGAGGTCACAGGTCACCTGGCTTTTGTCTGTAGTCGGTCCATCAACCGTATTGTGGCCGATTCCTTAATGACATTAACATAACTCTTGTTCACGGGACATTTTATAGACATTTATGAACACGCAGATGTGCCTCAACCCAGTGTCTGATAGATAATGGTGCCAAATTGGCAGTGGCGATAGAGTCATGTTAATGCCACATTTTGGGGGTTTAATAAATCTATAGATTTAAAGGGAGTCGGAAGTTTTCCCGGAACACACGTGTCCGTTTGCCCGAAGGCCGATTTACCGAATGGACACTTGCCCAAAGGCGACAAATGCCCGAAAGCCACTGTATATATATATATATATATATATATATATATATATATATATATATATATATATATATATATATATATATATATGGAAGGAGTGAGATTGGGTGTAGTGTGTCCATAGGCGTAGCGACCCTTCTAGGCGCCCGGAGACAAACTTTCAATTTGCACCCACCCCCTCAAACTTTCAATTTGCACCCCCTCCCTCATACTTTCAATTTGCTTTTCCAACCCATTTTAGCGCCCCCTAAGGTCGGCGCCCGAGGACATATGTACCCCCCCCCCCCTCGCTACGCCTACGAGTGTGTCATAAAAATGGTTGAGTTGGTATTGACGCAAATATCACAAAATATACCGAAATTTCTAAGTCAGGTTAACTCTACTTTCTATTCATCTCAAAAACAAACAAAAACACTTCAACGCGTGTAACAATGATTCTAGTGATAACACAATCCATCACCATAATATTTATTTTTATCCACTTCACATTTCTAAAACAGACCAGTTTGACTCTCAAAGAGAAGCCTCTGAAACTCCATAACGACTATCCCCTTGGTGAAACTATCTAATTGCTGTTCCTGTGATTGGTATATTGCGAGGTTTCGTAATACGTGACCCTTGTCATATATATATATATATATATATATATATATATATATATATATATATATATATATATATATATATATATATATATATATATATATATATATATATATACTGTCAGCTTATAAGTTATTGAGGTAAATAGGTAAATTAAGTTATATTGGTGAAGCCGGATAGGAAACCTTACAAATGGAAACATTTTATTTTGTCCGTGCTTAACTGGACGTAGAAGAGCAGATAGTTAACGTGTGAAGCACTGTCTGGACGGATAGTGCTAAATGGGTAATAACTGTTGACGTTAACCAATTGTTGACAGTGATGCCCCTTTCTTAGGGTCGTGTACTCTACATAATACATTGGTATCTTTTTTTATTTTGTTTAGAACTTTAGAGCTAGGCTGGAAAGTTGACTACAGTAACCACAGGCTTTCCATAAGGGAGCTAGATTGGCCCTCGACAGGATGTAGATTGGTACTAGAGTGGCACTATACTGGCACTAGACTGACACTAGAGTGGCACTATACTGGCACTAGACTGACACTAGAGTGGCACTATACTGGCACTAGAATGACACTAGAATGGCACTATACTGGCACTAGACTGACACTAGAGTGGCACTATACTGGCACTAGACTGACACTAGAGTGGCACTATACTGGCACTAGAATGACACTAGAATGGCACTATACTGGCACTAGACTGACACTAGAGTGGCACTATACTGGCACTAGACTGACACTAGAGTGGCACTATACTGGCACTAGACTGACACTAGAGTGGCACTATACTGGCACTAGACTGACACTAGAGTGGCACTATACTGGCACTAGAATGACACTAGAATGGCACTATACTGGCACTAGACTGACACTAGAGTGGCACTATACTGGCACTAGACTGACACTAGAGTGGCACTATACTGGCACTAGACTGACACTAGAGTGGCACTATACTTAAACTAGAGTGACATTAGATTAGCATGAGACTGGCAATAGACTTGTACTACTAAAATAATATATTGGCATTAGGCCGGCACTAGACTGACACTAGACTGACACTAGACCGGCACTAGACCAGCATTAGATTGGTACTAGTCTTTTACTAGTCTGGCACTATGTTGTCACCAGACCGGCACTAGAGTTAAAACTAAGAAGAAGAAAAAAAAAACTATTAACATTACACAAAAATACACTTGTAAAATAACAGAAATTTTTAAAACAAAACCTAACAAATTACCCTCAACCTTGCATGGAGCAGTTAACAAACAACTGAGTCCGCTATTAAGTATGGTAGCGATTAAAAATACTTTATAACTATACCAATGGACAAGAAGGTTGAGTGTGGTTTAAGTCATTATACTCCACGAGCTTTAAAAACAAGTAATTAAAAAAAGTCTAGTGACAATTTTAGCGCAATTTCCTTATGTTATCTAAAAATAGCTATGTCGTAGCGTAAATCAAGAGCAGGGTTAGTAAACCATTGGTTAGTTATTAAAACGTTTTTTATTAATTTTTTTTTCAGTATTTTACATGTTTTATTTACAATAGAGTAACATGACTAAAAACCATTGCGCGCCTAGCTACCGATCGTGATGTCGCAGCCATTGAACGTGATGGCGCAGCTATGGAACGTGATGACGCGTGTGGTGTGGTTGCATAAAATGCCTACTAATTCGGTCCAAATTTTAATTAATTCAAAATTTTTTTGTGACCAAACGAAAGGATATTTTTGAAAACTTTCTTCGGCAATATTGTTCTAAATTATGGCAGGAATCGATTGGTACATGTTTCAAGTCGCTAAGTGGTCTGGTTGCCGAGATATGGGCCAAAAACTGAATTTTTTTCGAGGTTTTTTGGCTTTTCTGGGAAATCCATGAAAGAAACCCGGAATTTTTATGGCCTATGTTCATCCTCGTAACTTGCTTAACATAGTTGTTTTTGTAACTAGTCATCGATATTGCTTCGTTGAGGAGGAGATACGACTTAAAGCTGCGGACACACATCCATACATTCATCCATCCATCCATCCACCCATCCATCCATCCAGAAATGACGGGTTAATAAACGCAATTCTCCAGAATGGAAATTGCGCTAAAAAATTTCAAGATACTTAGCTGAGAACGTCAAAACTAAATTTTGGCCAAAATGTATTTACAAAATAAATCATAGTAAGTAATTTAAAATTTTAATTTAACTACGGCTGATGTTTTTTTAAGTCCAGAAATAAACATTGTCCCCCAAAACAGAAGTGAGTGCAGATTAGATTTCCGTTTCCGCCGTCTGTATCCTCTTTACAACTTCCGGCCAGAGGGCAAACAAGTCCCTTAAGCTGCTTGCACTTTTTCCTGGAAGTCTAAGCCTGGTAAACTGGGATTAGTCTTAAGGACAAAGGTTGTCGAAACTGGCGTTAGCTAGAGCAAAGGGGGATTTTTTTTTTTTTTCTTCATTTTGTGGAGCTTGACTTATACACATCTCTTGCAAAAAAAAACCCGGGAGTGATCTCCTCTAAACTTTCTCGAATATTTTTATATAAAATAACAGGGGATGGGAACTCGGGCTATAGACATGATTTTTAATCCATTTTAAATACTTAAAGTTTTAAAAATAGAATAAAATCTCGTAGACAAAAGAATTGCACACCAAGTGAACGCTAAATAAAAAAAGTGCATAATAGTGCGCAATATTATTAGTGAAATTTCGTTTATCTATCTGAAATAGTACTCAAGTTATAGGCTTTTGAAAATTTCAAAGTAGGAAAAGTACCACTTCCGGTTATTGGAAATCGCTCAAAAGTTGATACGGATCTACGATTTTGATAAAATACTTATATAAGAAATTTCATCAACCTAGCTGTAACGGTACTCAAGTTATCGTGTTTACACACGGACAGACAGACAGACAGACAGACAGACAGACAGACAGACAGACAGACAGACAGACAGACAGACAGACAGACAGACAGACAGACAGACAGACAGACAGACAGACAGACAGACAGACAGACAGACAGACAGACAGACAGACAGACAGACAGACAGACAGACAGACAGACAGACAGACAGACAGACAGACAGACAGACATACGGACAAGATTGCAAAATTATGTTTTTCCGTATCAGTGAGAAGTAAAACGTCGAGATTTGTAAAAATCTCGATTTTTTTTTTTTGCACGATTACAATACTTTCTCTATACTTCGTATATACCAGAAAGTAAAAAAAGTAATTTTAAATGAGAAATAAATCAGACTTAAGAGACTTAACAATCGATGGAACCAATGTATAGTTCAGTCATCTCTCCGAGGGTTACTGCCACCACTAACCCCAGGCACACCTTAAAGCACTTCAACCGCCCCTTCATCCGACTAAAATAAAAGAAATTTTAATTTAATATAAAATATAAAAAATACTTCACAACTTTGTCCGCCCCCTCCGTAGTCTAAAATGTGCCTACGACCCCCCCCCTCCCCTCTCATGTCGCCCCTCCGGAGCAAAATGTCCAAGAGAAACTATGTAATGTTGTAATGTTTATGATGGACCAACTGACCAGTAGAATAGTGACTCGTCTTATCATAACTTAGCTCAGTGAACCAAACAATCTCTAAACACATTAGAACATACACCAAACAGGAGAGATCGTTGTGTGAAACTAACTTTGTAATGTTTACTATGGACTAAGTGACCAGTAGAATAGTGACTGGCCATATCCAGTACACAACACAGCTAATTGAACCAAACAATCTCTAAACACAGGAGAACAAGCAACATACACGAGACATCATTGTGTAGCGCCCTATAACTTCAACCACCACATTCGCTAGATCAAAGACCCTCGATAAGATCATGCTTACACAGGGATTGTCTTACATGTACCGCCCCAAACAAAACCCTTACATTTAAATAAGTTCAGTCTACAGCCCCTATAGGGAATAGTGGGCTAAAGAACGAACTTCGGTTCACTTGAACTTTTTTTGTTAGAACTTTAAACACGTAAAGTACATAAGGAAGTGAGGGTTTCGATATTTTAGATTTTGTATCTATCTGTAATTAATACGTAAAGTACACAATGAAGTGAGGGTTTCCATGTTTTAGATTGTTTATCTATCAGTAATAGATTGTTTATATATCTGTAATAGATTGTTCATTATAACTTGTAACTGTGAATGTTTCATATCTTTCACGTGCAGGTTTACTTGTACAGTAACTCTGTATGCAGCTATAGAACCCATATATATATATATATATATATATATATATATATATATATATATATATATATATATATATATATATATATATATATATATATATATATATATATATATATATACAGAGAGAGAGAGAAAATTGCAAACTAAGAGACGTCCCTGTTGAATGACAGACGTTTCTACATACAGGACCTAAGGTAAACAAAAATATTAGACTGGTTTTTATTTCACGGAATTTTGATTTCTCAACGCGGCACCCTATTGAATATTCCGCACTGTGAAAAATGTAATACAGTTAAAATAACTTTTTTTCTTCAAATCGGATTACGTTAGAGGACGCTAACAGAAACAGATGACTCCGCGTGTTTTTAGAATCAGCCTGAATTCGGATAAATATGTCCAAAAAATATTTTTATTTTAAAATGCAGATAAAATTGTGGAAACATAAAAAATGCGTTTATATGTGTGTGTGTGTGTGTGTCTGTGTCTGCGTGCGTGCATGTGTGCGTGTGTGTTATTTGTTGTTGTTGCGTGCGTGTGTGTGCGTGCATGTGTGTGTGTGTGCGTGCGTGCGTGCTTGCGTGTAATTGTTATTTTAATCCCATAGGCCTATCTAAATTTTGTGATATTGCTATGTTGTCTTTCTTTTTTCTTCGAAAAATGCGTCGCTGTATTCTATCAACCATGTCAAAAGGTAGCAAATCTCTGGTAAATGAAAGAAAATAACGTCGAATTCATTTCTCCCATTGGACAAAGCCACACAAAAATATTTCGTTCGTCCTACACAAGAGAATACCACCGGAAATCATTTCTGAAATAAGCCGCACAAAAAAACAGCCAACCCGGTTTTGGCGCCAGCTGATATTTGTCGTCTGCTGTGGCTGGCACCCAACCTGTGGGCTACTTAATCCAGTGGACAATGTTTTTAGTTGACCTCTATTAACGCCAGCTCATTGTGTGCACGGGCCGCAGACGTGAGCTTATTACACGACAAAAGATAGAACAACTCCAGAAGTGGGCTTTTCATTTCTCTGGCTCTAAACCGACTTTCTCTCTGTTCATTTGTGCTCCAGGTTTATTGTTTATATCTCTGTATCGCAGTTTTGTTCAGTTTTTCAAATCATATGTCGCCCACATAACCAACAAATGGAGGTCTCTCACATGTTTAGTTTTGTGTTGTTTTTAGAAAATACTACTACAAACGTCGATTATGATAAAAGTACTTCGAGGGGCCGATATATATATATATACATATATATATATATATATATATATATATATATATATATATATATATATATATATATATATATATATATATATATATATATATATATATATATATATATATATATATATATATATATATATATATATATATATATATATATATATATATATATATATATATATATATATATATATATATATATATATATATATATATATATATGACGACTTGTTTGCAACACTCATATCACTTTTATTTGTTTATACAAAATCCTTCTTTACACAAATAATCTCACACCCACAAAAATGACTCTTCACAACAATGCCGAGACTATTGTAAAAAAATGTTTAACATGGGCGTAATTCTTGTTGATACGTTTCATACTTTATTACGAATACAACTAACAATTTATTTGCTGATATGTTACATACAATCTCGAATACAACTTGTCAACCCTAAGCCTAACACCTGTACATCAGACGTCAACCTTAAAACCGAGTGGTCATTTAGTCCAGAGACGGCAAGCTAAAAAAAATGCCCACACTTTGTATACGGTACCTGAAGCTTGAAACCTGCCTATTGATCGGATCGTATTTTGTTATGTACAAAACTAACCGACGGAATCGATACAGCGCGAAAAAAAATCATTTTAAGCGTGAAATAGATTGCATGTTGATTGTATTGATTGCATATCGATCTTCGATGTACATCAATCTCCAGAGATTGTGATGGCTTAGGCCGAGCATTTTTTTAAAAAGATTTTTTTAACTGACGATTAAAAATTGCTAATCAAATATGTTTTTTACCGTTTCTTAATTATATTCAGTTTATGGTGAAATATAATTAAAGAATTTACGTTAAAATAAACAAATGTTTCTAATTCGCCATCAAATGATATTACCTGTTTCAAATTACATAATATTTAGATCACATGTAATAGGTAGAGTATAATTTCTCATAATCGCTATGGCGGCGTTATTTGACATTTTCAGAGCTACAAACCACACAAATTCACAGCTACACAAGCACACAGTCACACAATCACACAACAAAACAGCCACACAGTTACACAAACTAATAGTCATACAGCCATTCAACTACACATTTTCGCAGCCATACAGCTATACAGTTACACAAGCTAAACCGTTACAAAAACCAGCAGTCAAAAAGCCACACAGTAACACAGCTACAAACCACACTAACTCACAAACATACAAACATGCAACCAAAAAACACAGTCACATAGCCACATAAAGTCATAAAAATACATTTACAATCACGCAACCACACAGCCACACAGCCGTATTGTTACATATCAGTTACATATTTACACAAACCTACAGTCACACAGCCACACCACCAGACAGCCATACAACCAGATAGCCGCACCAACAGACAGCCACACCACCAGACAGCCACACCACCAGACAGCCACATCAACAGACAGCCACACCAACAGACAGCCACACCACCAAAAAACAACACCAACAGACAGCCACACCAACAGACAGCCACACCAACAGACAGCCACACCAACAGACAGCCACACCACCAGACAGCCACACCACCAGACAGCCACACCACCAGACAGCCACACCACCAGACAGCCAACCACCAGACAGCCACACCACCAGACAGCCAACCACCAGACAGCCACACCACCAAATAACCACACCAACAGACAGCCATACAACCATCACACAGCCACACCACCAGACAGCCACACCACCAGACAGCCACACCAACAGACAGCCACACCAACAGACAGCCACACCAACAGACAGCCAAACCAACACACAGCCACACCAACACACAGCCACACAACCACACCAACACACAGCCAAACCACCAGACAGCCACACCACCAGATAGTCACACCACCAGACAGCCACACCAACACACAGCCACACCACCAGACAGCCACACCACCAGACAGCCACACCACCAGACAGCCAACCACCAGACAGCCACACCACCAAATAACCACACCAACAGACAGCCATACAACCATCACACAGCCACACCACCAGACAGCCACACCACCAGACAGCCACACCAACAGACAGCCACACCAACAGACAGCCACACCAACAGACAGCCAAACCAACACACAGCCACACCAACACACAGCCACACAACCACACCAACACACAGCCAAACCACCAGACAGCCACACCACCAGATAGTCACACCACCAGACAGCCACACCAACACACAGCCACACAACCACACCAACAGACAGCCACACCACCAGACAGCCACACCACCAGACAGCCACATCAACAGACAGCCACACCAACAGACAGCCACACCAACAGACAGCCACACCAACAGACAGCCACACCACCAGACAGCCACACCACCAGACAGCCACATCAACAGACAGCCACACCAACAGACAGCCACACCACCAGACAGCCACACCACCAGACAGCCACACCACCAGACAGCCACACCACCAGACAGCCACACCACCAAAAAACAACACCACCAGACAGCCACACCAACAGACAGCCACACCACCAAAAAACAACACCAACAGACAGCCACACCAACAGAGAGCCACACCACCAGACAGCTACACCACCAGACAGCCACACCAACAGACAGCCACACCACCAAAAAACAACACCAACAGACAGCCACACCAACAGACAGCCACACCACCAGATAGCCACACCACCAGATAGCCACACCAACAGACAGCCACACCACCAGAAAGCCACACCACCAGACAGCCACACCACCAGACAGCCAACCACCAGACAGCCACACCACCAAATAACCACACCAACAGACAGCCATACAACCATCACACAGCCACACCACCAGACAGCCACACCACCAGACAGCCACACCAACAGACAGCCAAACCAACACACAGCCACACCAACACACAGCCACACAACCACACCAACACACAGCCAAACCACCAGACAGCCACACCACCAGATAGTCACACCACCAGACAGCCACACCAACACACAGCCACACAACCACACCAACACACAGCCAAACCACCAGACAGCCACACCACCAGATAGTCACACAACCAGACAGCCACACCAACAGACAGCCACACCACCAGACAGCCACACCACCAGACAGCCACACCACAACACCACCACTCAGACACTCATCCACACCGCTACACAACATCCCGCTATTCCCCGGCAACAGAGCGGATGGTCATTTATCAATCTCACGTTCAGCGCAGTTACGACACAACTCGACACGTAAGAAGAACTCTATCCCTCTTCTTTTCAACATGTACATACAGAGACAACGGCAACGCCTTGCATCTGCATGCCTCCTTCCCTTTTACTCCCCAACCCGCCCATCTCACCCCCTAACCTACACCCTTTTTTTTTACATGTTAAAAAGAAAATAATAAATCAGATGAACGCACAATGTCTATACTCAATCAAGTTTCAACCAGGATTATGTAACGCAGAGCAAATTCATCTTCCGGTATAAGTAAACATTGGATTTCAACACTAGCAAGTATATAAGGTTCATGGGTGGGTAAATTAAGGCATTGGGGGCGGGGGTGGGTGGGTGGGGTTAAGGAGGTGGCCGTTTCCTAGTCATTTTGGGTTAATTTAGACGAAGGGCTGGCGCTACCTATACGGCAAATTAGGCGGTCGTCTAGGGCGGTGTTCGTAGGGGGGCGCAAAAAAGTGAAATCGCAATTATTAAAAAGTACTTAATAATTTATAACTTTTATTAGATTACATTAACTATATATAAAGGCGGAGCGATCTATTTATGACAAACTATCAATGTTGCGCCTCATGAGACCTATATATAAGTATTCGCGTTAAAGAAAAGTCCGCCCCCCACCCCTCTAAGAGATGCCTGGTAGAAACTCTGTTTTTAACAGTCACTTTGCCTTTTACTTTTTCGTATGCAGAGTATAGAGGAAGTATTCTAATCGTGCACAAAAATCACAAGAACTTTTGACAGTTTTCACTACTTTACACCTCAGTACTTCATCATGTACGTAGAGTATGTGACTTATTTTAAGCAGGCAAAAATTATAAATCCAGATTTATCACAATTGTGTAGTGTTATATAAGAATATTCAAGAAAGTTTCGGGGAGATCACTCACGCTTTATTATTTTGGTGTCACACAATTGATGTAGAAAACAATTAAATAAGTCTATTATGCCATGTTGCAGTCCACATTCTTTATTTCGACTTATATAATTCAGTAATGAGCTCTTTATATTATTGCCAATCACGTTTGCGCCTTTAATGGTTCGGCGCATAACGCGAGCAAGAAGGAACACTATTCATATCTTCGTTAGGCGTAAATGAGAAATTTTAAAAATTGAATATACCAAGCCAGAAATGAGTTCAAGCCTATCTCTGTGTGGCTTGTTGTCTAATGATAGGACGCCATCCCTAGGGGTCATCCATAAATGACGTCACGCTTTTTTTTGACGATTTTTACCTCCACCCCCCTCCCCTCCGTCACACATCGTCACAAAAAGCCAGACCCCCCCCCCCCCCCTCTAAAATGACGTCACGCCTCAGTCTACAGCCCCCCTCAAAATTGCTGTTGAATTTTTCTTAAAACATCGATATTTTTCCAAAATCTTGTCTAAACTCTGTCAAAATAGAGTATTTTAATCAATTCCTATTTAAAAAGTGTTCTAAAACGCGAAATAACGTCTAAAACATTCGTTTTCTACCATTGGTTTTTTATAATGCAAAAGTGTGACGTCGCACGATCTAACCCCCCCCCTCCCCCTCATCACACACCGTCACAAAATTACGGACCCCCCCCCCCCCTCCCCCCTACGAGTGTGACGTCATTTATGGGGCGCAAAATGTTTAATCGCTATTATCAAAAAGTACCTAATAATTAATAACTTTTATAAAGGAGTAGCGATCTATTTCGGCACCCAGGACGAACTATCAATTCTGCACCCCCACCCCAAAATTAGGTCTATATATATTTATTCAGGTTGGTGAATTCACGGCTATTTTGTAGTTGAAGGTCTAGTGGAATCTGATTGGCAATAGAGAAATGAGAATGCAGGTGATGAAGTATCGTAGCTCTGAAGTTCGGGAGTATTGATTCTTGTGGTATTAAGGTATCGAATTATATTGACTTGTTAAAGTGTAGTAGTAGGTCCAGTGAAATCTTTGTGGATTGGGAGTACCGTTTGTAGAGCTCGGTGAAGTTAAACGAGTTGGTGTCGTAGTTCTGGAGCATCGAGTCTATTTATGTTTAGGTATGGAAGTTTGATATGTGTTGTGAATGTAGTAGAGTATATCGAGTAGTCGAGTTTATCGTAAGTTAGATGATTTCAATTCAGTACGGAACACACTACAAAGAAAAGTAGGCGTTACTAGTTGAAAAATCTTTAGTTTTTTAGGAATCTATATCACCACTCTTAAAGTAATCTATATATATAATTCTCTTCTTGGATACCCTAGAAAACACCAAGCTGTAAGCGCGCCTAGTAGCCCCCTCTTTTCCTCTCTTGGCATATCCCTACCACCCCCACCCCCACATGGTCTGGTGAGCTGTGGTTCACGCTAAATATTTACAATCGTAGAGCCGGGTTTAGTGACGGCTATTAGGGGCAGATAATTTAGTTTGAAACGATTTTAAACTTAGGGGAGGTAACTAAGAGGAGGCTGCTTTCAGGGGTGGAGGGTGTAGTGTAGGGGTTGGGGGAAGGGGTTGGGGGTAGTATCGTCCTTGACGACCTAATGATAGTGTTTCAAAGCAAATATTTTCAGTGGCAGCATTGGTACTGTCGAATTCACAAATTATGAATTACTGAAAAGTAGAAATTAAAAAAAAATTAATTAGAGGCATATGATACGCCGCGGGTTGGCTCGTAATATATAATAATAAATAGGATGGTATTTATAACTAACCGTAAACTTTTTTTTTTCAATTTTTTTTTTCAATTTTTTTTTTTCGATTTTTTTTTAATTTAATTAATAATTCTAGCAATGTCTAAATCAAAAACAGTTACCCGTGTTCTTAATATTTTAAAGATGTCCCTTTGTTCATGGGGATCCAAAATATAATAGTAATATAGTATATAGGAAACGCAATTGACTGTATGTCATCAATATTGAATAGAAGTATGGTTTAATAAAGCTACAGTTTTTAGACTTTCAAACAAAAAAAATACAGTTAAGTATTCATTGAATAAAATGTATTGTTTTCATAAGGTTACATAGTATATATAGAAAATATAATATAATTATTATGTAATAAAAATTAGAGCGTTTTATTGTGCTTTTCAAACATGTCTTAGTTACACTTGGTTTATTTAGCTATGCTTGTGCAAGTTATTTCCCTTGAATTTTTTTTAAATTTATATTTTCAAATGGGAGATAATTCGTTGCTGAACATTCATTTCAAATTCCTGCACCTTAGGTTGACCACTTACATATAAATACAACTTAAAGTTATAGTAAAAGTTATATAGAACTTAAGTTCTAAACACAATAGTTTGGTAGGTTTTTTAGCATTATCAAGTTGAAAAACAAATACATGAGTAGCCGTTGTAGATTGCAATACTTAATGTTAGTAGACATACAGTCTTACTAAGACTGTCTTAGTCGTAAATTAAACATCTAATTCTAATTTTAGAATTATAACTAAAGACAGTCAAGCTTAAAACAAATAAGTTCCGTTTTGGAACTCACCTTGGGAGGACTGCAGAGAGTCCAACACTACAAGAATATTTTTAGTGGGGTTTTTTTCCGGACTTTTTTCTTCCGGGAGCACTACAATTTTCTAAGGGGGGGGGGGGGGGGGGGGGGGCTTTGTCGTAAAGTACAAAGTAGACTCGTGGACTTAGCAACAATTTCAATAAAATGTGCTTACGCTTGCAAACTGGAATTGAAGGAATTAGCACAAACTTTTAAGACGAAGGAAGCAAGTAAAATTTGATTTTGATGTCTACTTATAACGTGTATGACATTGATAATAAATTAATGTCACTTTTGATTAATTTTTTCTTATACACATGCTTTAGTAATTAATGTGTTTGAATGGGGGGCGTATTTAATAAGCTTTGCCTAGGGCGCTAAGTAACCAGGCGCCGGCACTGTTTAGACGTTATATTGATGTACACGTGAAATAATTTACTGTGTTGAGAATATTAATGTATATTGTATACTTGACAGTATATTGATGTAGCCTACACATGATATATTGTGTTTGATTAGACCTATATTGCTTCATACATTTTATATTGTGCTTTGTAGACATCATATACCATGTGTGTTAATTAAGACCATTTATTCTTTAACAGTGTATATATTCAGCTCTGTTTTATTAGATTATAAATTTCTTGACATAGTTCTTTTGTTAAAAAAAAAACTCATTGTATTGTTGCATCATGTTATTTTTCTTACTTTAAAACAATACAAATACTATAAATATAATAAATACCTTCCCTCAACCAGTAATTGTAAACACAATATCAGTTTACTTTTGTATTAAGATACAATCGATATCGTAAACGACATGTAACCTTTTTGTGTCAGAGACCCGGTTTCTTTCGGACATTTCGAGGGCGGGGTGGCATTTAAAACCTCCGGTCAGGGGAGGGGGAGGGGGGGGGGGGGTAATAGAAAGGTTACATTTTTTTTTAATTTCGTATGGGATAGGGGTAGACATGCCTTCTCTCTCCCCCCCCCCCCCCCCTCCACCAGAGTAATACCTGAAAGAAGCACACGAAAACACTGAACACAACAGTAGAACTAACTGTATCGAATCAGCGCCATAGGATCATTGCGCTAAAAACCCATTACGACCCGCGTTATAAATTATTCTGAATACATAACGAGATGCCGCATAATTACAAGACACTGACGTAATAGCCTTGGCATGGAAGGAAGTGTCTGTGGGTGGGGAGGGGGGGGGTCACAAAATAAACTGTTCTGGTTAAAGAATTATTTTTTTTTTAAATGGATTCCTGCACTCCCGTGGTGCGAGTCTAGTGCGTGTTTACCCTGCCCGTGATTAAAGAGATTGCAACACAATAATAAATTGCACTGACAGCTTCTTTGGACATAAAGAACACTTCACTAACGACGACGCGACAGCTGTTAGGGGAGGAGGGGGGGGGGGGTGAACAAGGCTGCGAGCTAAGACCTGATAATCAGAGTTACGGGGCATGATATTAGTAGCGTCAGGGCTGACCTTTACGCAAGTATCCGTCGTGAAGGTCGTTACCTTTTCAAGTAATATCAGAACAAACGCTAGGTGCTTCGGTCCGCGTACTGACGTCATCGCGCCTGTTCGTGTTTGATTAAACAGTGACGTCTATATGACACCTTCCTATTGTGTTCGACCTATTATTAGTATCAAAACGTTAGTGTTTTTATAGATTTTTTGCTGTAACTCGGCCTATCGGCCCGCGGACATGAAAACCGGCCTGGTATTATGAAGTGTCAAATTTTGTGTAACTCATTTGTGTGAAGTGTTGAATGATTCCTAGTAGATGCGAATAATAGTAATAATAGTATATACGAATAATTGAAAAGTTAACATATCTTTTAGATATATCGGTGCTGTGACAATAGAACGGACAAAAGTATCGGATTTGTTTACAAGTTTTGGGTTAGTGACTCCGTGAATAGGTGAATTTTGATGAAGCCCGCGAATCCTCGGATGTTTGACGTAATTTTAAAATAAGAAAATCTAACTGTTCACACTGCTTAATGGCTTATTATTGTGAGTTATACTTAAATTAGCATCGATGCCTCTTTTGTACTAAGAATTATTCGTCGGGAACGGCGTGGTCTGATGGCAGTGTTTCTTCCAGACATTTTTCTCCGGGGGGGGGGGGGGGCACTTGATATTTTCGGTGAGGGGGGGGGGCGGGGGCAGACACTGTTAAAGGAATATATTTTCTATTTGAATTCCAATTATTTCGGGGTGGGGGAGGGGGGGTGGAGGGGGGAGGCGGTAGACCTTATTCAGGAGTGCTCCGCCCACCCAAAGAGATGCCTGAAGGATACTCTGTCTAATGGTAGGGCTTGCGATTCCTAACCCGAAAGTCGCGAATTCTGATCCCAGATTGAAGTCTTTAGTACATCATTGAGTACACTCAGCTCTGATGAGTACCTGTCTCATGTACGAGAAATCAAGGTGGCTGGGCATTGTGCTGACCACAATGTTATCATGAATGCCGTGGCAATTGAAACGGTTGAACTCTACTTCATCTGCCCCCATATGTCTCGCACACGAACAGGAAAAGCTGATGATTTATAACGTCAAATATCGTATGTAAACAGCTGACCGTGTTGACACAAAGCTAAAAGTATGACGTGCCTGCTCACATGCTAAATCCAATGTCGTAAAATTGTCGCTAAAGTCAAACACTGGGTTAAGTTATTTGTTCACCCGAACTCAGCTGTTGTCGATTGCAACATTAAAATGTTTGCGCCGTGCAGCGTTCAATGGCGGCGTAATCGCGACGTTGTAATGACAAGGTGGTGAGGTTATGAGGATAAACCACACTACGTCGGCAGATGGGATAGGCGTACGGGCGTACTAAAATTGCTTACGTTGTTTGAAACTGTCACAGCATGTATTTATGGTTTAAACACACCTGTAGTTGTGGGTTCACGTATACATCTTCTTCTTCGTTCTTAATTTTTTGTGTTAGAAGGGATCGAGTCATATCTGCCAGAGGGTTTGAACTCGAGACGTTTTCGAATTTATCAACCATGAGCTTTGCCGACTCGACCACGCCTCCAACACAATTAAGTATACGTGTCAACTGATTATGCGCCTTTTAGGCCGTTGACTCCGATTTCAGCCTGCTTTTCTTTCTTTTTTTTTTCTTTTTGGATTTGCTTCGATCACCTTTTTCCAGCCAAGAACAAACTACAAGGCAACAGTTGTTTGATTTTGGAGTTGTCTCTCTTAGAAGAGTGGCTGTCCCCAGCTAACGAGCCTCATCTGCCCGAGGGTTCGAACTCGAGACTTTTCGGTTTAGCAACCATGAGCTTTACCGACTCGTCCAAACCGCCCCTCACGTATATATGAAACTGAACTCAATTTTGTATAACTTGATAACCTTATCATATTCACAGTAAAATAACAATGCAGAAAAAAACTGTGGTCAAGTGTTATAGCGAGTTAAAAATACATTTTGAGCACACGGATTATCATTCACACGGGTCTCGGCTATCATCAAGACCTGCAGAAGTCTATGGTGGCTCCTGAACACCCACAATCACCCTGCTTATGTAAAGATTCTATTCTCTCACTCCAGTCAGTGAGTGATATCCCAAAAAGCTTGAAATACAATGATTGATCGCTCACGTATTCAATTTAGGTTGGCCAGGTGTTCAACTGTCACACACAATTCAGTCCTAACACAATCTATCCATATATATATATAATTATCTTCATGGGGACCATGCAAGACACCACGTAAACGCACACCGTTACTCTCCCGCTCGCTACGCACCCACACCCCCTACCATTCTGGTGAGCTAAGGTTCACCCCGAATGTTTACAATCGTAGAGCCCGGTCTAATTAGTAACGGCTATTAGGGCCAGATAATTTAGTTTTTAAAAGATTTGAAACTAAGGAGAGGTAAGAAGTTCTGCTTGATCTTTACATTGTCGTCCGTAAACTGTCGTCACGGACGGCTGCTTTCACGGTGGCGGGGGGGGGGGATGGAAGGGAGGGTAGTGTCGAATTCACTAAATATGAAGTACTGAAAAGTAGGAAATAAAACAACTAAATAGCGGCGTATGATAAGCCGCGGGTCGGCTCGTACACAATAATACAGTATGTTACAGAAATAATCGCGGAGACGGATACCCAGGAGGGTTCGTAGCTCTGAGAACATATATGACACTGTCATTGACAGCTAAGTAAGAAAACACAGGCGGGGCGGAGGGGGGGGGGGTCTTAACTGGTCCGTAAAATTTAATAATGATTTGATTGGCCTTTCGAACAAAATCGATGTTGTAACATTAAAAACATGGCGACGTGGAAATAATTCATTCAAGGGTGAGGAGATGAGATGTTTAAAAGGTTATTAAAATGGCGCACATGGCAAATAACCATTTTCCTTAAAGACAGACATGTATATGGGCAAATATATATATATATATATATATATATATATATATATATATATATATATATATATATATATATATATATATATATATATATATATATATATATATATATATATATATATATATATATATATATATATATATATATATATATATATATATATATAGGTGGGTGAGCAATGATGTTTGCTGTGTATACCCACAATCGTTGAAAAATTACGTAATCCTCTAGAAACAGATTTGATTTGAAGCTAGTGATCAGAAAAAAATTAATTAGATAGAAAACTTACCTGGATGTGCCACTTGTCACAGGTAAATAAGAAAATCCATTTTAATGAGACACACCTTCATCAGCACCGGGACAGTAGAAGATACAGGAAATTGACAAGGTTATCTATCGAGGTCCGTGTGATGAGTACTTTCCCTTGATACTAGTGCTGTTTGCTATGTTTCTGTATGAAACTACGGAATCAAAACACCTATCTGGTAATGTGTTTCCGATAACAATTAGTTGTTAATTATCTTACAACTTTTGGTATTTAAGGAAAACATAATATAGAAATAATTCACTTAAATCGACTATTTATAATATATGCTGTCTTTTTGTAAATATATTTTAGAATGTTACGATCCTTTACAAAATAAGTTTTTATACAAAAAGTTATCGAAATAAACTGATGTTTTTTTATGATCTTACAACTGTTAGTATTGATAAATAATTCACTTAAATCGACATACGATTTATAATATGCTGTCTATTTCTAAATATATTTTAGAATTCTATGATCTTTCAAAATTAGTGTTTATACACAAAGTTAATAAAATAAACTGATGTTATTTTTTAATTTTTTCCTTATACATTTCACACAGATAATTAGAATTTTGTTTTTTTATGCTTTTGTAATTTAAACCCAAAAAGTGCTACGTTTTTTTGCCACACTTTCATTTAAAACTGATTGTATTGTACGATGCACTTTAAGGAGGAAAAACAATATTAATCATCGTGCCAAAGATAGCATCAAATAATAAAGTGCTTCAGCTTTATTGAACAAACATATTTATTAAATATTTGCGAATCTAAAATTCTTTAGACTTTACTACTAGTATATATTTTGTTTACTTTATGATACCAATAATTTAATACTTTATAGGGAGTCAAGCACATAATATACAACAAAATGGGCTCAGTTGTGGTCTAACATTTTGATGTGTTAGTCAAGAGCTCTGTTATATAAGGGTTGCTTTTATTTTTCTTTACGAAATTTCTGATATTTTGAAAGTTAAGCTTTAAAGTTTTATTTCTCGTAAACATGTGGGAAAAGTGGTAGTAAAGATCCCTAATTGAACCGAACTGTTTTTCGGGCAAGTGAAGTAGAGTTCATCTGTTTATATGACCTCGGCATATGAAGGGATAGTGTGGTAAACACTATGCCCTGCCACCTTCATTTTACCTAATGTCAGTTATGTACCCATAAGAGCTGAGTGGACTCAGGGATACTACTAACTTGAACCCGAATTCGAACTGGAGACTTTCGTGTTAGCAGTCTATCTAGGCCACGTCGTCCCATATGTGGGGACAGTAACCCCTATTTACAATATGTTCTAAGCAAAGTTTGTGTATGTGTGCATGTATACTTTAAAAACAAATGGTAGCTGCAGTGCGGTTAATGTAATTAGTAATAAAACAGATAGTATTAGTTACCTTACAAGTTAAAGACAGTTACAAGTACTATGGACGTTTCGACCCAAGGTCTTCGTCAGCACACAACAGTGTGATTACAGATTAGACAAATAAAGACAAACAGTAACACATTTTTTGACTTAGCTCGACAGTGAAAACACGTCTTGTCTGCTAGCCACGATATCCAAAAGAAAAGACGCGTGAGAAGGACGCTTGGACACCGTATAGGGGTGGGGTTGGGGGCGTGGTGTATGCGGGAGGGGGGGGGGTTGTTAGGTGAAAGATATCTGTTCACTCAAGCCATCGGGTGCCCGTGTACCAAATTTAAGTATTAGTCGCGTCTAATCTGTAATCACACTGTTGTGTGCTGACGAAGACCTTGGGTCGAAACGTCCATAGTACTTGTAACTGTCTTTAACTTGTGAGGTAACTAATACTATCTGTTTTATTACATGTATACTTTAGGAGAATAGGTGCGATTGGGGGTGGGGGGTCTGGGATGGTGCTCTGTTTAATAGTTATAAAAAAGTTATATATCTGGTAAGGTGGTTCGTCAAAATGAACATGTTTTGAGTTATATAATATGAGGATTGTGGTATGGTAAATCGTTATTTTAAGTTATATACGATGGGGTGGTGCATTCCGAATTTCACCAGATTTGCGTTATATAGTATTTGCAGCATCCCTAAGGATACCAAGTTATCAACTATTATGTGCCTTTCTTATTAGCTGCTTATTCGATTTGGCCAGCTAAAGCCAAACTGGCATACAAGCTCTATCCACACATCTTAATGGCCAGGGACACGATGAAAAGGGAGCGAAACTGCAGGTTTTGTGGGATGATATTATATGACCATGTACCGAAGTTTGCATCGTTTTGTCCCTGTTGAACCGTTTGAATTATTTACTCAGTCTAAAACACTATCTACGTTGTTTGAACGACGAGAACTGCAAATAAATCGGGAAGGTAATCCATCACTCATGCACATTTTACTGTATGATGTCTAAAAAAATTTCTACGAAAAAAAAGTGAATCGTTTTATCAAGTTTTTAAATTTAAATTTGATGGGAGTTACTTTTTTTAAAAGAAAGTTTAATTTAACATGAGTGTTTTGTGTTTGTTTGCTTGTTTGTTTGTTTTTAAACGCGCCATGTTTGTGTATAAAATAACTAGGAATAACTAAAACCCTAAGATCGATTTAATCCACTCCCCCCCTTCGACCTCTCCACACATTTTTGTCTATATCACAATAGAATCATAGAATCTAGTCGTAGGGTTATACATACATTTACTGTAAAAAAATTTAAAACATTTTAGTGTTATTAAATATTCTGTTGTTAAAAATTGTTTAAATTATATATATATTTATACACTTCATTATAAAGTTATCATACAGCTTTTAACATAAATTGTAATTTATTCCCAAAAAAAAAATTTTAAATTTATCATTGCAAGGATGAGTTTCAAAATAAATAAAACACACGACGTAAAAATAAACCACATACTATAATAATATCACAGTGACGAATGTAAGTGTTTATCCATATTCTTCATCGCGCCAGCACTATAGCGAAATATATCCGATTGACGCCGAACTGTTTGTGCGACGTAACGTACAAGCAAGCACGAAATATCCACATTGATTTTCACCAATCTGTTGCCTCCCCTCGCTACTCGATACCAGCAACTCAAATGAAACGCGGAAAATGCTTGTCACAACGGTTATAGCACTACGCATGCGCGAAAGGGACAGCGCGCGATGTCTGCAATGGCGTTGTGTACGGTATCGGGATATTAAACAGTTACGTCCCTTGTATTTATTTTAACTAGTAATTCATTATTGCAAGATTTAATTGTGCGTTTTGTGGGTATGTGACCAGAGTTTCTTCCAGGCATATCTTCGGCACCCTCCCCCCCCCCCCCCCCCGAAACGAAATGAAATTAATATAGAAAATTTATACTTTTAACAGTGCCCATCCCCCCCTCCCGAAGAAAGT
>NW_026732501.1:0-37500 GCF_028476545.2 Physella acuta
ACACCGATTCAGCCTAGAACACCCCCCCCCCCTTCACACACACAGATCCATATACTATGTTGTATGATCTACTTCTTGACCACAACGCCCCCCACCCCACCCCTCAATATATAAACCATACCTTCCCCTACACCTTGGCTTAAAAATCTGACCACTCAATACATTGAGAACAAGTTGCCAGTTGCCGGGTAGGACGCAATAAGCTGCACAATTCAACAAAAAGAAAACATTTTTTTTAATCATGAAAGTCACAACTTCCGGTTAAAGCAAATGTTTGCGCGTCTGCTCTTTTTCTAACCGTACTGGCATTTCTTTAATGGAATAAAAAAAATTTGACCGACATTTAATTTAAACGACGTCAACCGGAAATGGTATTAGCTTATCGGTATCCGTTACCCATGGGGAAAACCCTCAAAGGTGAAAATTACACCACTCATTGGTCAGAGTTTCTTTCAGGTCTTTCTTTAGTGCGGGGGGGGGGGGGGTGCCCCTTCGAAACACGTCTACAACTCCACCCCTCCCCTACAGAACGAAATAGAATTTATATATGAAATATAAATTTCAAACCAGTACCCCTCCATTCCTTGAAAGTCTAAAGTGCCGGAAATAAATAGCTGAAAGAAACCCTGTCGTTGGTGTACTGAGGTACACTAACCCAGAAGGCAAACATGATTCATCGGTGGCATGTTTTGGCGGGAAAGAGTTTTCAAAAAACTCGGAACAAGGTGTTTACCAAAAGGATATTAGACAATCGTATCGAGAATTTTCAGACTGTTTACCTTTTGATGCCAAGTTAAGATTAGTCATTAGAGAAGGTCAGGTCAGAAGTAGGGTGAGGTCATAGTTAGGAGTATGGTTACCAGAATAAGAAAAAGATAAGGTTTATTAGAATTAGATAAGTTTTATAAGAACGAGATAAGTTTTATTAGAAAAAATTAAGTTTTATAAGAAAGAGGTATGTTTTATTTGAAAAAGATAACTTAAAATAAATATGTATGTTTTATTTGAAAAAGATAAGTTTTACTATGTAGAGATAAGTTTTATTAGAAAATGATGTTTTATAAGGAAGATTTAAATTTTTCTAGAAAGTTTTTCTAGAGAGAGATAGGCTACATTTTATTTAAAAGATGCTACTCCCTCTTCTATCCGTCTACTCCCTCATCTATTCAGCTACTCCCTCTTCTATCCGGCTATTCCCTCTTCTATCCGGCTACTCCCTCTTCTATCTAGCTACTCCCTCTTCTATCTGGCTATTCCCTCTTCTATCCGTATCCGGCTACTCCCTCTTCTATCCGGCTACTCCCTCTTCTATCCAGCTACTCCCTCTTCTATCCAGCTACTCCCTTTTCTATCCGTATCCGGCTACTCCCTCTTCTATCCAGCTACTCCCTCTTCTATCCAGCTACTCCCTCTTCTATCTGGCTCCTCCCTTTCCTATACTGTTGCCTCCTCTTAACATGGTTACCCCCCTCCTCCTCATGATACAAAGTGTAAAATTTAATTCAAAACACATCTCTATTAATGTTTCTGACATTCTCTAGCATAAGGCTACGTCTTTCTAACCAAACACACTACGTTATTTCTTTCCTCCACACATTCTTACTAAACCACCATCACCACACCCCGTTTTTAACATATTGCTCATCCCTCCCCCACCTACATACACACGGCTACTCATACTAAAACGATATGTTAAAATATGAACTACTTACTATGTACTAACCTCAATGTCCAAACTCTCCACTCCAATGCCTAACACCAGAGGCGTAGCTAGGGGGGGGCGGGGGGGGGGGGGCGGCCGCCCCGGGCGCCGACCCTATGGGGGCGCCAAAAGGGGTGGGAAAAATTTTTTAAAGCAGATTTTATGCTGCAGTTTTGAATTATAAACTGTCTAAGTTAAGAAATGTAATGGCTACACGCATTTACATACTGATTTAACTGTTTTCTATCTTGATTTCTTAATGTACAACATATACTCTTAAGAAACAGTGACCGGCAAAACCGCTTTGAAGCTTTTCCTAGATGGGGGGGGGGGCGCTTTTTCGAGACTTAAAACGGAAGAATTTACACTAGATTGTTGAGTCGATAAACGTTACCACTATTAAAAAAACCAATTGTATTAAAACGTATTGTACGATTGTTGAACTGTAAAATACGTTAGTGACTTTTATCAAGATGGTGCAGGGGGGCGCTTTTAGGCTAAATAAAATAGCAAAATTACACAGGATTCTGAGTAAACAACCTTTAGCTCTCAGAAAGAAACGAATTGTACTGTGCATTGTATAATTGTGTAACATTTTTAAAAAAAAAAGTTAGTTACGTTAAAAACCGCTCTACAAACTTTGTCCAAGATGGTTGTGATGAGTGTGTGTGGGGGTGGGGGGGGGGGGCGCTTTTTTCGCTAACAAAAAACGCAAGTATTTGTACTGGATTGGTGAGTAGATAACTCTCTTAACACTTAGTAAAGAAACCAAGTGTATTAACGCGTAATGTACAATTTCAATAGCCAGTTTTGTTAAAAAAAAAAGACGCGACTAGTTCTTTGTAAGATTCTTACGATTCTCTCAACTTCAACGTGAGAGATCAGATACTTTTGATCAGTGTTTCTTCCAGACTTTTTTCTCCGGGGGGGGGGGGGGCACTTGAAATCTTCGGGGGGAGGCGGTAAACTTTCTTCGGGGGGGGGGGGGGACACTGTTAAAAGTATATATTTTCTATATATAAATTATATAAATTTCATTTCGTTCGGGGGGGGGGCGTAAAAAATTTTCCGGGGGGCTTCGCCCCCCCGAAAAGATGCCTGGAAGAAACTGTGTGCGAGAAGGCAGGGCAAATCTGCAAAATCCAAGACTACGAGCTGTTAACATCCGTTGGATTCCAGTTTGTTTTCTCTAGCTTGTTTTGTCATACCATCAACCAATCAACGAAATACCCATGTCGTATTCCAATGTGAACAATAAATATTTCTGATAACTTCTTCTTGTATGTCACTTGTGTGTCCTTACTCTAACAAACTTCGAATCCAACTATGTACCATATTACAACAGAGATCGTTCCAAAACTAGAACATAAAAGGCTGGTCTAAACATATTAGCGTTAGCTACAAAGTACCCTCTAACACAGATCAGGCTTATTTTTTTTTTACTGACATTACTAATCTTTCGCAAAAAGTTAAACGCATCTTAATGGGAATTAAATTGTCGTAAAGTTTTAAGGAATGAAAATCATACAATGTAATTATTAAACCTTGTCCGGACTGTAGCATACACGCTTACACACACGCTTACACACACAAATACACTCTTACCCACACACAAGCTTATATATAAACACACTATCACACACACATAATTATACACACACACACACACACACACATATATATATATATATATATATATATATATATATATATATATATATATATATATATATATATATATTATATATAAGCGGGGGGGGGGGGCGCCAAATTGAAAGTTCGCCCCGGGCGCCGGGAAGGGTCGCTACGCCTCTGCCTAACACCTGACCTGACCAGAATTTAAAACCATCTAATATTCTCACAGGTGAAGCCGATGCCTATCTCTACAATTTTGTAACGCCATTATTTACAGTAACAACTCAATTATTTCACCTACACCACTATAAAAATCCACCAACTGAATAAACACAAGGCTAAAAAATAGCTATACAAATGACCTCTTAAATTATTACAAAAACAACATACACTAAATGAAATGATCGGCAGCTGTGTCAAGCATTTGTGTCAAACGCCCTGTACAAACCCCCAGCCATCATACATATTTATAAGAGACGAGAAAAATGGCCCGTTGAGGAAGGATACACCGGGCGCTAGGTTGATAGTGCTGTCTCTTTTCTCTAAACTAAAACCAACCCACCCCCCACACACCACCCCCACCCCCCCACCCCACACACCACCCCCCACCCCCACCCCCCCCACACCCCCCACCCCCTCCACACACCGCCCCCCCCCACCCCTCCACCCCCCCCTCTCCACCCCCACCCCCCAAAAAAAACATGTCTACCGTCCAATTCAACGAAATATAATTATATACTTTTTCCAGTGTCCGCCCCCTCCCAGAAAATTCTACCCCCGCCCCCGAAAATTTCAATTACCCCCACCCCTCTCCGGGGAGGAAAAACTCTGAAAGAAACACTGAAACCAACCCACCCCCACCCCCCACCCCCACACCCCCCACCCCCCCACACACACACCACCACCCCCCCCCCACCCCTCCACACACCCCCCCCCCCAAAAAAAAAACATGTCTACCGACCCATTCAACGAAATATAATTATATACTTTTTCCAGTGTCCGCCCCCTCCCAGAAAATTCTACCCCCGCCCCCGAAAATTTCAAGTACCCCCACCCCTCTCCGGGGAGGAAAAAGTCTGAAAGAAACACTGAAACCAACCCCCCACCCCCCCCCCCACACACACCCCCCCCCCACCCCTCCACCCCCCCACACACACACACCAACCCCCCCCCCCCCCCCCCCCCAAAAAAAAAACAACATGTCTACCGTCCCATTGCAAGAAAACCACTTTTAAGATTAGACACATTAATTAGGCGGTAATTTTATTATAGAGTATCGATGAGGAAATTTCTTTTGAGTTGGGGAGGGGGGGGGCTCAGACGTTCTTACGCGGGGGTGGGGCTTCGCCCCTACCCGAAGAATTGTATGAAAGAAACTCTTCACGCAAACCACTTAGATTAGACCAAATTGCCTTTGTATTGAATATCGATAATCAATGACGTCATATCAATGTGTGCACTATCCGGCTTGAGATTATTTTCTACTCTGTGCGCTAAATGTGTCGACGTCATACTTCGTTTTTCGAATTACTATGCATGTTTTTATTTTCCTTGTGTTTTCTCTAGAGCGTTCTTGTCAGACAGATAGATAGATAGATAGATAGATAGATAGATAGACAGACAGCGAAACTATTATTATAGATTACTTGGGGATAAATGTGGATCTATCTTTTTTTATTCATAAGTGAACGGGCCTAGATGAAGTCATTGGAGATTTACAAGCTGATAGCTGCTTTAACCATCTGTAGTTGTCTGATGAAGCGGCGGATAAAAGGGGTGGGCTAAGCGGGCAGCAGCCTACGGCCCCCGATATTTTGGGGAACACGAACATTATATAATAATTGATTGCGAATTAAAAAAATTTGATGGTCTGGTTTGATATTAAGTGATTCTATAACAAATTATATATAACACGCAATGCGACATTGTATGCACCATACTACATATAACGTGATTACATTTCATTTTTATATTTCTAGGTTTATATTTTTTCCTCACCAGCAACCAGTTCGCGACAATTTCAGCCAATTGGTCAGGAGTATTTTATTTAGGCCAATATAATATCCAATTCACATAGCCCTTGCCCTTACTCATACACCATATCAAAACACTCTCTCGATCTTTGACAATATTTTCTACATCTAGCTCTAAACAAAACGCCCCTTCACATTGTTAGATTCGTATTAATATTTTTCATAAATCGCTCGTTTATAGAGCGTGCCCTTCCTTCCACTTCTCTATTGACAGATTGATAAAAAAATCGGTTAATGTTCAGTTTAATGAGCGAACTCATTAGGAACGGTTCATCAATATTTCTTACTTGCGCACAGATATCGGTAAAACAGCTCTTCGATATCAAATACTAATGCTCAGATTTTTAAAAAATGGGATTTCCTTAGTAACGAGTGATTTATTTGTTTGTTTGTTTTAAAACGATAAGCACACTTTTACATCTACCCAGTGGAAATTTAAAAAATATCATTTTTTTTAAATATGTGAATTGTGTGGTCCCCACCCTTACTATCCGTGCTCACTACCCCAGGCTTTGGGCAGGTGCCCACTGTAGAGTGGATGGGCCGAGATACGTAGGCCTTACTATGGGATACAGCTCGAATATTTTGCAGTAAATAATAGCTTGATAGTCGATATTTTGACCTATTACTAAAATAATACAAATACCAAATACTAACTTTGTGTATTTGAAAGGATGTACGGAGGATCATAAAGTCAATCATTAAAACTTGACAACTAATACTTATTTCATATTTGTTTAGCAAAACTAGCAATACTTCTAGATTAGTAATTTTTTTTTTAAAATGCAGTCATTTGTCAAAGACAATGTAATAAGATATGTAACATTTCAAGGTAAATGCTCTCTACTTAGTAGCAGCACGTTTTTACAGATGCAGTTTAATTAATTAAGCAATGAAGGTGAAATAATTGACAATATATGTATATATATATACATATATATATATATATATATATATATATATATATATATATATATATATATATATATATATATATATATATATATATATATTACAAACTACAAATATATAGACGTAAATATATATATATATATATATATATATATATATATATATATATATATATATATATATATATATACTCATACATACATGTCCAACTGTACAGCCCTTTTAAAATTGCACGTAATAAATAAAGCATAAAATAGACAACCAAGCATGTATATACAACGTTACCTCTAGCCAATAAAGTGTAGATCTGTACCCTACTGAAACCCAATCCTCTTGTACTAAACTTAACGAGCAATCAACGCCACAGCACTCTCAATGATTTACAACCAGGGTTGTGGGCCTTTGGTTTCAACTGAACTGTGTCCTGCAGGGCCACTAGAAGCTTCAGAGACCAGAACTTGCGTAATGGTCTGTTGATACTAGTAGCAGAGAGGCAAATGGTGGTGCTGATAAGGAGACAGATAGTAGAGAGGTGGTGTGGTGATAGTCGGGGGTGGGCGTTGGTGGTAGGGGAGTGGGGGTGATAGTGCTGATAAGACCAGTGGCAGACAAAAAAAACCTGCATTTTTATCTTTTGCAAGTTTTTTTTTAATTTTAAATTCAATACATCTGTCAAAAATACTCAAACTCAGTACGGATGGGTTGAAATGTTGAGTGAATCAGTCTCTTTCAATTCCACCCCCCCCCCTACAGAATAAAATCCACAGCCCTCTCCACATTCCCGGAACGAAATAGTATAACTCATAAGCATAAAATACGTACTTAAGCATTCTTCTCGTGTCAGCAGAGTAGATGAAGTAGAGTGCGCGTATTTTGGTGTGAGGTATTTCAAAAGTTTATACTCAGGTCCCGAAACACAAAATATGTATTTCGAATGTTGCATATAACGTTCTACTATATAACGTTCTACTATATAATGATCTACCATGTTTTACACATGCATAAAGATAAAATATTCTAATAATTTTTCTATCAAGTCTACCAGAGTTTCTTCCAGGCATCTCTTCCCCCCCCCCCCCTCGAAAAAATTCTACCGCCCCCCCCCCCCCCCCCGAACGAAATGAAATTTAGATAATTTATATAGAAAATATATACTTTTAACAGTGTCCGCCCCCCCCCCCCCCCCCAAAAAAATGTCAAGTGCCCCACGGAGAAAAAAGTCTGGAAGAAACACTGGTCTACCCCCCCCCCCCCCCACCCTTTCCACACGTACTTATCTGCAGCTAAATAAATAGTTGGTGTTCGTTCGTCATTAGGGGTGGATGGTATGTATAGTGGGGGGGGGGGGAGGGTCTGAAGTGCTTTTCACTGTAACGTGCTTATGAGAAGGGCTGCTTCGTTAGTGTGTCACTACTGTTTCAAGAATTGTTCTCATTGCATCTATGAAAACAATGACAGTTTTGGGTAAAACTTCTTAAATTGACGATTATTGCAATTTTTATTTTATTTTTGAAATTTGTAAACCGAAGTTGAGAGAGTTGAGCCTTCTTGGTGTTTATTTTTTTTAAATTAGTCAGAAAGGGAAATAATTAAGTTCTAATACAGGTTTTTGTATTTGCTTCCCCTTAATATTTAGATTTTTTTTTAAATAGACCGAAGAAAGCGCTTCAAGTTCAGCTTTTTGTACATACATCCAATCAAGGTAAATAAAACATAAAGACGATGGTGGGGGTGAGGTGCGATGAGTAGCGGAGGGGAGGGGGGGGTGGAGTGTACGACAAAGATACCTTTTGAATATTAATACTAATAGTTTCGCTGTCTGTCTATGTATCTATCTATCTGACAAGAACGCTGTAGAGAAAACACAAGCAAAATAAAAACATGCACAGTAATTCGAAAAACGAAGTATGACGCGGTCACATTTAGCATAGAGTAGAAAATAATCTCAAGATGGAGAGTGCACACAGTAATATGACGTCATTGATTCTCGAGTAAACATTGAATAAAAAGGAAATTTTGTCTAATCTAAATGGTTTGCGTGAAGAGTTTCTTTCATACAATTCTTCGGGGAGGGGCGAAGCCCCACCCCCCGCGTAAGAACGTCTGAGCCCCCCCCCCCCTCCCCAACTCAAAAGAAATTTCTTCATCGATACTCTATAATAAAATTACCGCCTAATTAATGTGTCTAATCTAAAAAGTGGTTTTCTTGCAATTTGTTTAATGCAATTCTTCGGGTAGTGGCTAAGCGCGACACCAGTGTTTCTTTCAGACTTTTTCCTCCCCGGAGAGGGGTGGGGGGTACTTGAAATTTTCGGGGGCGGGGGTAGAATTTTCGGGGAGGGGGCGGACACTGGAAAAAGTATATAATTATATTTCGTTGAATGGGACGGTAGACATGTTTTTTTGGGGGTGGGGGGTGGGGGGGTGGGGGAGGGGGGGGTGGGGGTGGGGGGGGGGTTGTGTGTGGGGGGTGGGGGGTGGGGGGGTGGGATGTGTGTTGGGGGGTGGGTTGGTTTTAGTTTAGAGAAAAGAGACAGCACTATCAGCCTAGCGCCCGTTGTATCCTTCCTCAACGGGCCATTTTTCTCGTTTTTAAATAATAAAGTATGACAAAAAAAACCACCACTAAAATTCGAACTCAAAACCAATAGTATAAATAATTACAAGGTTACTTCTTTTTCATTTTTCTATCTGGTTTTTGGTTTTCTACATACAAATAAGACTGTTATATATTTTACACAACAAGTGTGTAACATTGATAGATGTTCTCTGACATTGATGAAGCTTCAACAGGAGCTTACAATAAGATGAGACGGTAAAATAATGCAAAGTAGTTTAATTAAAATCAATAAATAGAAGAAAAAGTACAGCTGAACACTTGAGGTGAATTCAATTTAATTTTACTGGATTATGTATAAATTAGCTAATCTAATGGTCATTTTCCTCACTCACGCAAACACGGCACACGCACAAATATATATATATATATATATATATATATATATATATATATATATATATATATATATATATATATATATATATATGGATTTCAAAAAGATTATGCAAATATTTCTTAAATATAATACCATTGAAACAAGTAATTCGATTTTTTTTCGTGTATATAAACAAGTGAATAGTTGAAATACTTGACTCAATAGGGTTACCTAGCACACTTTACAATTTACAAAAGATAAAATCATAAAGTTTTTAGCCTATTTGTTCTAGCTTTAAGTCACCAAATCTTTTTTCGAAATATTATGGCACAACAATGTATTTGAAGTTTACACTTAGTAAAAAACAAAATCTATTTTTTTGGAATGTGAGAAGCAATAGAGGAAATCACTAGATGTCGCGGGTCGCATGGTAGCCTATATTTACTATATTATATAGCACATTTGATTGTCAGAAGTTAACTTTAAAAAACAGAACCGTAACATGAAAATCTCACGGAACAAAAAAAAACACACAAAAAGACGTTTACGTCTTCGCTATTTATAAGCATAGTGCACATATAATTTTATACAAAAATATGACATTTTCATACACCAACACACCAAGTAATATAACATTACCGTAAAACCACCACTCCCCTTGATATCAATTGTCTAGGAACCCCTCCGCCCTCAACCCAAAACTATTAAAACTGTTTTTTATTTTTAAACTATGGAAAACAGATAAGTTTACACAGGGAAAACATTGTTATATCTTAATTTTAGAAACGTGTTCAGCTTTATCTTGAGTTAAAAAAAATAAAACAGTACGCAAGAAAGTTATGTTAACCTATTCATTCAAATCGTTCATGATGTCAACAGTGTTGTTAAATAAAAACAGTTCTAAAAAGTATTTAATAACAAAACAAAACCATCCAGTAAAAAATATAACAACATGCTAAAAATCTACACCCGACCCTATTCATGGTAAATACAATGCGATAATCATTTACATTGAAATAAAGGTTTTTAAAAAGTATTTTAAAAATTCATAATCTTGGTTATTTTGGCTTTCCTCGCCGTGTACAATAAATAACACTGCGTTGTTTTTATTGTAAAAGAAAAAAAAGTTTCTTTAATGTTATTTTCGACAAGGATTGGAAAATGTATCTTTTCATCTTGCAGTTTATACAATTATTTCTGTTCATTTATATATTTACAAAAAAAAACAACAACAAGAAGAATAGTCGACAATAGCTTGATGGTAGCTGCTACATTGAAGGCTGACTAAGAAAACATACAACCAAAATATAAAGTTTATGATTTTAAAAACTTAAAATGGCATAATAGACAATCTCTTTGTTTACCAACGATATGCTAAAAGTGCATGGGTATTGAATGATAACACATAAAATTGATGATTTTAAAAAATATGGATTTCGGGTTTTAATAAAGTTAAACCGACACAGACTTTTAAGAATATAAATTAATGATGCTGAAAAATAGTAGCGATGGATTTGTTTTTGATGGTGTAAGTCGATTTTCGTTTTTGTTTTGTCCAGGATATTTTATGAGTGGGGCTGAAGGTGTGTGTGTGTGTGTATTTGTATGTATGTGTGTGTGAGGGGGGGGGGGGGTGGGGGTGGGGGGGTTATGTCCAGGTTGTATTTATCGAGACACCGGGTTTGATATAGATCGATACTCTGTCAGAAAGAGATTGGTGACAGTCCGCATCGATTTCGATTTAAAAGAATAACTTGAAAAGCCGATAACAGAGTTACTTAAAGAATAAATCTGTTTCTAAATGTGTTAACCATTTTTATTAAAATTACTTTAATCAAGCTACTTAAAATTTGGTTGAACATTCGTAAAGCATATTGCATATTAAAATTTTTAAAAATAAGAAAGAGGGCAACATCATAGACTTTTCTCTAATTTATAGATATTGCTGATTAGTGATTTAATTGCTCTCATTATAGTGTTTTTTTTTCAGTCATTTTGCTCCGGGGGGAGGGGGGGACTTAATGGTAAAAGTAATTTCCATACATTATATATATCCCCCCCTCCCTATCCCCTTGAAGAGATGCCTGAAAGAATCGCTGCTTATTTATAACCGTAAGACCGTCATAAAGTTTAGCATCAACAGACCAACATAGAATACAACAGCGATGTAAGGAAGGCGGTGACAGTTAAACTTAGGGAGTACATGGGGACTGAGACGCCGTTATGGGAGGACGGGCAGTAGGTTTCATCAATGACGTCAGCAAGATGGCGGATCCTGCCCTGGAGGCCGATGGTAATCGGGCTGAACTTCTGGACGTAGTCGAGGAATATGTCGGTGTCTAGGTCACCTGGATGTTCAAAAAATCAAATAAAATTAATGGAAAGGGATAAGGTATAAGTGTACGAGATTGTGTACAGTTAATGATAGAGGATTTTGTACAAAAGACGAAGATTATGTACAGCCTTCAAAATAGGATTGTGTACATCAGATGACGGTTGTTTTCAACAAGCGAAGTTTGAGCAAAGCAGACAAATGTTTATGTACAACAAATATAGTTTGCGATTTCATACTAAAAGACGATTTCAGACAAAAACAAATATTGCGTACAACGGTCAAAAATATTGTATAATATACAAAAATTGTGTACATTTATTTACAAAATATTACACGAATTGTGTATAACAGATGAAGGTCGCGTATAATATCCAAATATTGTGTACATATGTGTACAAAAGACGAAGATTGTGTACAAACGACGAAGATCGTGTACACTATACAAAGATTGTTTCCATTTGTGTACAAAAAATGAAAATGTTATACAACAGACGAAGACTGTGTACAATATACAAAGATTGTATACGTGTGTGTACAAAAGATGAATATTTATTTACAACAGACACAAATTATATACCATAGACAAAGATGGTGTACAACAGGATTAAAGACTGTATATTTGTGTACAAAGATGAAGATATACAACAGATGACGATCATGTACAAATACCAAGACTGGGTACGTGTGTGTACAACAGACAAAGATAGTGTACTACAAACGAAGACTATGTATACAGCGTCTTTCACCTCACCTATAGGGATCCTGTTCAAGATTTTACCAGGCAGCATACTGTAGCCGTCCCCACCGTTGATGATGTAACTGCTGGTCAGCAACTTGTATTTCTTGTTGACCTCCAGCGGCTCCAGCTTAGGGATGGTGCACTCGGTGCACACGACCAGGACCTCGTGCACTCTCTGGCCCACGGGGCGGCTCAGGTCATAGGTCACCTGTATGCCTGTGGGGGGAGATGTGGGATGGGTGAGACGTTAGAAGAGATGGCAGGCGAGGTAACGGGTCAGACTTTTAGTGAAACTTTAGGTGAGACTTTAGGTGAGACTTTACGTGAGACAATAGGTGAGGCTTTGAGTGAGCCAATGGGTGAGCCGGGTGAGAATTTGAGTGAGACTTTAGTGAGACTTTAGGTGAGACTTTAGGTGAGACTTTACGTGAGACTTTAGGTGAGGCTTTTAGTGAGCCAATGGGTGAGCCAGGTGAGAATTTGAGTGAGACTTTAGTGATAATTTAGGTGAGACTTTAGGTGAGACTGAGTGAGCCAGTGGGTAAACCAAAAATAATTAGCTGGAACAAAAAAAAAACTTGACTCACCTGAAACTTGCAGAAAACCACCGAAAGCGTCGTCCGCCCTCTTGGTCCATTTCTCAGCACAAAACTCGAACATGTCCACCAGGGTCTGACCCAGTATTTCTATGATGTCCACCTCGTTACGGAATGGCTGGACAAAGATGACGTTCTCTGTGGTGATGTTGCCTGCAGGTCAAGATCACACATGTGTTTTATATCACGATCTATAAACGTGGTAAGATCACATAGGATATACATGTCAAGATGACGTATACTATAGGCCCTACTTATAATAACAACACATAGGCTATAATACAGATCGGGATCGAAATTACGTTATACATATGGACAGCATTGTTATAAAGATCAAAATTACACATAGGCGATACAGATCAGCATCTTATACATGCTACATAGATGCAAGAACAACATATATTGTGTCCGAAATAAGATTCTTTGTAGGGAAAGTATTAATTTGAGTTCCTAAAGTAACAAGTAGGATTTTACTAAGCTTACGTAGAAGAAGTTTCCTACTACTAAAAAAATTACAGTGCATGCTTCACATTTTTAAAATTCTTTTCTGACACACAGTTTTCCCCAGGTAAGAAAAATATTCAGAGTAGATGTATATCAGTGGAGAGTTCAGCACAGGTAAAGATTAGTTACCTATGTTGATTGATGCCCTAAAACTCCCCGCATTCACCACGGCCATCCCCGCGTCGCTCCAGCTGGTGTTGGTCTTACGTAGGTTGTGGTAGACAATGGCGTCGGTCACCAGGTTACCTGGGGGGGGGGGGTCAGAATAGAGGTCAGGTGAAGGTACAAACACAGGTGGGTACAGCAGTGGACACTACGTACAGGTGTGTTAAAAGTCAATTTAAAGGACAGGTAAAAAAACGGATGTGTACTAAAGTCTACATTAGAGACAGGTACAAAATGAAGGAGTGTACATAAGTCAATTTTAGCGACAGGTACAAGCACAATTGTGTACAAAAGTAGCTTTAAGGGCAGGTACGAAATTCAGGTGTGTACATAAGTCTACTTTAGGGACAGATACAAACAAAATGTTTGTAACTCAACTTCTGTTTACAATGCTTAAATTTAGGGACTTATCCTACAAACACAGTACTTACAAAATAAATATAAAATTTTTTGTGCATCGTTGCTTTGTTCTAAACATAAAAATCTTTAAACTGTGAATAATTTTACATAAAATGTTTAGATCTTATAAAAAATGTATAAATTAGTTGTATTCCGGAGAAAAGTCACAACAAAATCATATTGCCATTTGCAAACATAACAACAAAGGGAAGTTACCCAAGTTGCACTCGGTTGTTCTGCAGACAATCCTATCAGCTAACAAGCTGACGTAGGTCTGACCAACGACATTCTTCTTTATCTGGTCGATCTGTGGCAGATAGCTATCCACCAACGCGGCTGTCTCATTATCTGGACAGATAAACAAACAACACTAATAGAGGTAGAGGCAAAGTCTCAAGACGATAAACTGGGTGTAATTTGGGAAAATTTGGTGTTAATACTACAAGAAAAACGTGACATTTGAGTGCGTCTCGTTTAAAGAAAAGTGAACTCTACTTCTTTTGCCCTAATGACTGTCTAGCTCGAAATGGGAACTTTACTACTTTTACTTGTTAAAGGAAACAAAAAAGAACACTTATTGCAATTGTAATTAAAAATTTAACTTTTTAATGTATCTGTGTATGTGTTTTTACTTGTATATTTAAATCAATATTTATGGACGTTTATATATATATATATATATATATATGAAGCGAGAGAGAGAGAGAGAGAGAGAGAGAGAGAGAGAGAGAGAGAGAGAGAGAGAGAGAGAGAGAGAGAGAAACAGAAACAGATAGAAAAAGAGAAAGAAAAAGAGAAGAAAACGAGAAAGAAAAAGAGATAGAAGAAATAAAAAGAGATAGAGACAGAACTCAAAGTTTCTCACCTTTCGGGACTGAGTTATCCAACAAAATTGGATTTCCCGTCCATGATTTGACTCTCCCGGCGTCATCAAAGACCACATTTAGCTCCCCTAGATATTTGCCATAAGCGTAATCTTGTATGACAAGTACCCTACCCCCGCTGATTGACTCTACCACCGTCGGGTACATCCCCTCAATCTTCTCCGTGGACGGGCTGGTACCTGCAACACATTGGACAATGACTCAACGTTGTACTAAGATGGGGGAGGGAGGCGTGGGTGTAAGATTGATACATGATATAGGCCTACAAATCTTAATTGAACCTTTTTAAGTAATAAAGTACAAAGTATATTTGTTCTTATTAGAAGACCATCTATTTTGCTAAGACAGAAAACGGTCGGTGTTAGGTATCTTAGTTAAAGTAAGGATTAAGATCAGATTTAAAAGTTAGGACTCAGGTATGTGTCGAGGATTATGATTAAAACTCAAGCTCATGTCGATTACTAGAAAAATAAAATGCATTGGTGCATATTATACTTTCGCAACTTCTTTTTAACTAGCTATATTTAAAATCAAACTGAGTATGTATGAGTCGATAGTTTTTGTCGTTGTGTATGAAATAATTGGTTATTTTAGCCAACATATAAGAACGTATTGGTTGTTTTGAGTTTACTACTGTATACGAAAGTGTTGTTTGTTTTGAGTTTACCATTGTATACGAAAGTGTTGTTTGTTTTGAGTTTACCATTGTATAAGAAAGTGTTGTTTGTTTTGAGTTTACCATTGTATAAGAAAGTGTTGGTTGTATTGAGTTTACCATTGTATAAGAGTGTTGCTTGTTTTGAGTTTACCATTGTATAAGAAAATGTCAGTTGTATTGAGTTTACCATTGTATAAGAAAGCGTTGGTTGTTTTGAGTTTACCATTGTATAAGAAAGTGTTAGTTGTTTTGAGTTTGCCATTGTAAAAGAAAGTGTTGGTTGTATTGAGTTTACCATTGTATAAGAAAGTGTTAGTTGTTTTGAGTTTACCATTGTAAAAGAAAGTGTTGATTGTATTGAGTTGACCATTGTATAAGAAAGTGATAGTTGTTTTGAGTTTACCATTGTATAAGAAAGCGTTAGTTGTATTTATATTACCATTGTATAAAATAGTGTTGCTTGTATTGAGATTACCATTGTATAAGAAAGTGTTGGTTGTTTTGAGTTTACTATTGTATAAGAAAGTGTTAGTTGTTTTGAGTTTACCACTGTATAAGAAAGCGTTAGTTGTTTTGATTTTACCAGTGTTTAAGAAAGTGTTGGTTGTATTGAGTTTACCATTGTATAAGAAAGTGTTGGTTGTTTTGAGTTTACCATTGTATAAGAAAGTGTTAGTTGTATTGAGTTTACCATTGTATAAGACAGTGTTAGTTGTATTGAGTTGACCATTGTATAAGAAAGTGTAAGTTGTTTTGAGTTTACAATTGTATAAGAAAGCGTTAGTTGTTTTGAGTTTACCATTGTATAAGAAAGTATTGGTTGTATTGAGCTTACCATTGTATAAGAAAGTGTTGGTGTGTCCGCCCACAATGATGTCCACATCGGTCAAGCGATGAGCCAGGTCCAGATCTATAGCGTACCCAGAGTGGCCTAGGGCGATGATCTTGTTGACTCCAATGGCCACTAGGGCATCGATCTCCCTCTGTACGGCGACCAGCTCATCGGAAAACTTTACAGTCCCTGTAATCAATCGGCAGAATAAGACATCGCTGAAGTGTCTAAACAACGAAAAAAATCTAAAATATAATACACACAGTCACAAACCCACCCATCCAACCCCATATATATATATATATATATATATATATATATATATATATGTATATATATATATATATATATATATATATATATATATATATATATATATATATATATATATATATATATATATATATATATATATATATATACTAGCTGCATCCCGTGCTCCGCCACGGTAAATCTTTTTTAAATGTACCAACTTGGGAACAGAACAAAACTAAACACAACACAAACGAACGCAAAAAAAAACAACGAAAAAACAAACACAACACTCATAACATAAACACAATTTAAATGCAATCATAAAGGCATATTGCTCACAATCTAGCCCGTAGCGCCAAATCGCGCCCTTTCCGGTGATTTGCACCCCCCTCAAACTTTCGATTTGCACCCCTTCCCCCCCCTCCCTAAAACTTTCGATTTCAACCACCCCCCCCCCCCCCTCGCACATTTTTTCCAACCCACTTTGACGCCCCCTAAGGTCGGCACCCGGGGACATATGCCCCCCCCCCCTCGCTACGCCTCTCCTATAAAACCCGAAAGATAGAATAATAATTAGAAAGCTGTATAAATAATAGGCAGTATCTATAATATCCGTGTTTTACCTACAATATTTCACTTTATCCATTCACGCATTTTTTTTCCCAGTACTTTAAATTTTAAAAATTTACAATTGAGTTTCATAACTAAAACCATTGCGCACCTAATGAACGTGATGACGCGCCTATAATAGTGCTGAATAGTTGTTTAAAAATTATAAGTAATAAACAGTAGGGCCTACATTCAGTGAATAAAATAAATAAAAGATTGCCTTTTATCAATCCATGCTAATTATAATTTTCTACCAATAATTTCCTCTTACACATCCGAATAATTTGCATTCACATTTTGCTAATTATATTATTGCAACACTAATTCCTTCTATGACGAACGTATATTTGCATTCACATTTTTTATTAGCGTGAGTTTAATGTATTTTTAAATTACCTCCTTTGTCAAAATTAGAAAAGAGTTAAATTAATTTGATTTTTCTACCCTGCTGTTATTATGTTATTAAAATGTATCCACTTTTTCTGGGAGCCTAAACGAAAATGATATTTGACATTAATCTTTTTAATACGTTTTAGCAGTTTGCGTGTATTTAATATTTTCTTGACGTTATGCGAAAGAGTAAAAACCGTGGCAATTATAAAATAGCTCTATGCCGCTATATAAACAAACCCTACTCTATTACTTATAATAAGACACTGCGGTGCACTGAAAAGCACAGCATGGTGCGTAGTTTACTTTTATAGTCCCAAAATCTATAGCGATGACGGACGGACGGACGGACGGACGGAAGGAAGGAAGGACAAGCACAGCCCGCTTATATTATAGATATATATATATATATATATATATATATATATATATATATATATAACGGACAATGATCTCAGCGCATGCCAAATATCTTAAGAACAAAACGTTTCTTACACCAATTAATTAATATACTATAACATTGTATAAATTGTACACCAATTAATTAAAATAATAAAACATTATATTGCTTTACCAATTAATTTAATTAATATACTCCTACATTAATTAATTAATTAATTAAACGTGTTCGGTTTCTCCCAAAACGCCGGCGAATCGCACAACTGTAACTAGAATCCTAGCCCTGGTCCTAACACTTGCAGCGATCCTTAATATACCCATAATATTAAACACGAACCGACCCGCGGCGTATCATACGCCGCTATTTAGTTGTTTTATTTTCTACTCTTCAGTAATTCATAATTTGTAAATTCGACAGTACCAATGCTGCCACTGAAAATATTTGCTTTAAAACACTACCCCTCCCCCGCCTTTCCCCTCACCCCGACCCTACAACCCCCCCCCCCCCCGTGAAAGTAGTCTCCTCTTAGTTATTTCTTAGTTACCTCCTGTAAGTTTAAAATCGAACTAAATTATCTGCCCCTAATAGAAACCCGGCTGTACGGCTCTACGATTTGTAAACATTTAGCTTTGTAAACATTTAGCGTGACCACAACTCACCGGAATGTGGGGGTGGGGTGGGGGTGGTAGTGATAGTGATAGAGAGAAAGAGAGGAGGCGCTTGCAGCTTGTTTTCTAACGGCTCCCAGAAGAGAATTATATATATAGATAGATGATCTTATCAACAGTAGAATACGTAAACAACTTTACACTTGTACAGTGCCACTGTTTTTTCCAGCCAATAAAGCCACCTTGTTTAGTTTTTGTCAACACCCATGTTCAGTAGCGCGCTGCCCGTGAACTCGGGGGACTAGGCTCGTCCCGTAAGACACTTTTTTTTTTTTCAAATAGGTATGTGACGTCGTGGATGAGTGGAGGATATAACATTTATCCCGTGATTTACGGGTTCAGAACCCAATTGGGTTCGGAACCCGAACCCGATATGGTTATCGGTTATATGGTTATATCGGCTTCATTGTAAAGGTCATTTTTTTACATTCATTTTCAGCGCTTCAACCCTCCCTCCCCCCCCTCCCAACCCCCAGTTTGTCCCCGATAGTAAATCCCAACCCTCGCCCCTGGTATTTCCCTTCAACTTTACACAACAACCAGGACTAGCCTGACGACATAGGCGTTCCTAACCTGGGTTAGAAATGTAGGCGGTCTCCAGCGTCGTGTACCCCACAACGCCGATTCTCTGACCGCCGACAATGACCACGGCCGATTTCTTGATGAACTTTTGCAGCTCGGGCGTCTTGTCCAGGATCATGTTGCTGGACAGCAAGGGGAAGGTCAAGTTCATGGCGAAGGGAGCTAATCCCATCACACCTTTGTCGAATTCATGGTTTCCAACAGCCTGAATTTTTTTTTAAATACGTAACAGTTTAATCCCAATTTTATGTTTCAAACTCACTTCAATCAGAAAAATGTATATTCTTTTAAACACCTATTTTATAACCTTAAACGAGATAGGGGTGGGTAGAACATTTAATGATATTGTGCAGTGGAAAATGTGCACAACCTCACGGCACTTTATCCGATCTACGACAGTGTTAAGATTTTGGTACCATTAAAATCACCTTCGGTAGATTAGGCCAGGCATACTAAAATTTTGTGATTGTGCACTGCTTGTTTGTTTTTAATTTTTATTTATTTATAAATAAGCAAGTTTACGGCATTATTTTCTAATCAAAATAGTTCATCCTGAGCTAAGCTTCCAAATATATCACAGAGTATAAAACTCAGGACAAAAATTCTAGTTACCAAGGATAAATTGTCTTTTAATGAAATATCTAAGGGCGGAATATCCTAGGACTAATTGCCTTGAGAAAAATATATCGAGACAAATTACATCAAGATATATGTCTTGTGAACAATATATTAGGACAATTTTGTCTGTTGCAATCTTCTTTTTTCTTCTTCTTCGTTCTTAATTTTTAGTGTTGGAAGGGATCGAGTCTTATCTGCCAGAGGGTTGAACTCGAGACTTTTTTTTTCGAATTTATCAACCATTAGCTTTTGACGACTCGACCAAGCCTCCATCACAATTAAGGATACGTGTCAACTGCGCCATTAAGGCCATTGACTCCGATTTCAGCCTGCTTTTCTTTTTGGATTTGCTTCTTTGTTGTTTGATTTTGGAGTTGTCTCCCCTAGAAAAGTGGCTGTACCCAGCCTCATCTGCCCGAGGGTTCGAACTCAAGACTTTTCGGTATAGCAACCATGAGCTTTACCGACTCGACCACGCCGTCCCCTCTGGTGCAATAATACCTCAGGACAGAATATCTGAAATGCTATCTTTCGTTTTGTCCAGAAAAAAATATGAATTTTAATGCTCTAAAAAGGACTAATGTGGGGGTTTTAACAGGACGTATAATAGTGGTGATGACGGGCATATGGTTGTAACGACGGGCACATGGATGTAATGACGGGCATATGGATGTAATGACGGGCATATGGTTTTGATGATGGACATGTGGTTGTATTGACTGGCATACATGGTTGTTACGACGGGCATATGAGTGCATCGAATGGCATATGGATGTAATGACGGGCATATGGTTGTATCAAATTATCTCACATTCTTCACTAAACCTGATAATGAAGAGATTATCTTTCGACTCACCATGGCGTTGTATCCAATAAGGTTCATGAACTGAGCGCTGACTATTCCACCAAACTGGTAGAACCACAGAGTTCCCTGGAACTGGTCTCCGGCGTCCAGAAGTATCGTGTTGTTATGCTCGGCCCTTTTCCTCTTCACCTGTTGGAAGAGAAGTCGTTTAGTTTTCTTTATCTTCACCCACAACCTGACCTTTCCAATCCATTGAAAAATACACCAACTCTCACACTAATCATAGCATGATACTAACACTAGGAATTAGCCCTATATTTAACAAATTTTAATGCAATTTAAAAAAAAAAATATTTTAAAACTATTCATATCTTCATCAGAGAACTGAAGTTAAATCTACTTAAATTACTATCAATAAAATGTAATTCCTTTGATAGTTTGTAATATGCGAAATAATTCTTTAAAAAAAATAAAGTTCTTGATCTTAGTTTATTATCATTATGAAACGTGTCATAATATTATAACGATTTTAAAACAAGATTTTTTAAATATACTTTTAAAAGTTCTATTACAAACAACTTTCAACACTACAATTTGTGCAATGGATAAAAAATTAAAAAAAAAAAATAACGCTTAGCTACCATGGTTCGAATCCTGGCGGCACCGCCAAAACATTTTCCCTCGTTCTGTAGGACTTGTGAACAGGGGGCGCTGTTTCTGTGGGGGTAAAATAGTTGGTGTGTGATAGGTGGAGTAGAGTTTGGATGAAACTGCATTTAGAGGGAATAGAGTTTGAATAAAGTAAACTTTTTATGGAAAAGAGTTTCTTATAAAATAGAGTATGTAACTAACTTTGTATGTGACAGATTTAGGATTTAATAGAGTTATGATATAATAGTTTTTGGATCTAATAGTTTGATCGACATCGAATGTGTGATTGTAGAGCTAACAGTTTTGAGGAAAGTTTATTAGTAGTGTTTGCTAAATCAAGAAAATTACTTGAAAATTGTACAAAAAAAAGTAAAATACACGTTTAGAGCTGATAGTCCATAGCACAGATGACTTAAATTTCGTCTGTTTGAAGCTTGGCATTATGAGAGCAGTATTATCAGACGGCGTGGCCTAGCAGTAGGGCGCTAAACTGTTTACCCGAAAGTCTCGAGTTCGAATCCGGGTTCAGCACGGTAAAACGTCCCAGAGTCCACCCAGCTCTAATGGGTCCCTAACTCACGAACTTACGTTAGGGAAAATTAGGCGGTTAGGGAAAAAGACGATGATTATGAGATCAGCATTATAAGATGCCCGGACATCTTTAATAATCTCAGGTTCATATGAAAGCTGGGACAAACTACTGGCTTGGGTTGGAACCGAACTCAAGACCACGATGACCCACGCGAACAATACTAACTCTTTTAAAAGAACTTCATGAGAAAAAAAATCTTCTTTTATTTATAAATGCATCGAAGCTAAAGAAAATAGTCAAGAAAAACTGAACCCCATATTTATTTTAAAGCTTAACTTGTAGATTTTATTGTATATTTAATCCGAGCATATGTCTAAAGATAATAGTAAGTCTATCAAGTTCTCATAAACAATCTTTACTTCATTTTTTTTTTCTTTGCGTTGTTTACTACAAATAAATAAAACAAATCGACGTTCTTGTCAAAACATTGAACCAAGGTAGATAATCTCTAAAAAAAAAACTTCAAAAGGAAAGGTAACTCGTGAATTAAAAAAATGTAACTCACTTATCTGTCTCTTCAATCCTCGAGTGCACGTCATTGGTGTGTAGGATGGTTAGGCTGAAGTCGGCACGGACCCCGCACAACACGGCAGCACACAAACACAGGATGTGGTACAGCCTCAGGCCTCTACAGGGGTGGGGTAACATGGTACAGCGGTCACCGTCACAACGCTCTATACTGGACTGAAGGTTACAGAACGGATTCGTTAATGGTGAGATAATTTTTTTAGTGAAATTCGCTTAGAATGACAAGGTAAATAATTCCATGTTTCTTCCCCCCCCCCCCCACCCCCCCCCCCCCTCCCCCCACCAAAAAAAAAAAAGACTGGAATTATTGACTTAAGAAGTCGCAGAAAGGGGGCAAGGGACACGACACATAAGAATTAGTTTATCACCCGTTATCGCCCCTGTTCTCTCTTATGTAAATCCCGCTTTACCGAGCCAGTCGGCATGTCCTTACGTCGAAACTAAACTAATTATTTTTTTTCAACAAATTAAGTTGACTAGTTCAGGGGTCGGCAACCTTTTGAAGCGGAAGAGCCAAAAGTTACAATTTTCAAAATTTTCCTGGTTTTAAAGAGCCACTAACATTTTTTTATTTCAAATTTTTTATATTTTTTATTAAGATTAATAGTATTTATGCAAGGATCTGGAGAGCCGCATCTTGATATCAAAAGAGCCGCATGCGGCTCGCGAGCCGCAGGTTGCCGACCCCTGGACTAGTTGAAAGGATGATAATTTTCATGTTACTATCTTGCATGAACTAATTATAATCAGTGGTTGAACAGCTCAAAGGATCCAAATACTAAATAGCAATCACAAATTAAAATGTTTAAATTTTAATGGTAAAAAGTTGTACCAATTTAAATGTGTGGTATTTTATTTTAGGATTATATTTTTTATAGTAAAGTCTAAATGAATATTCACATTTTAATCTTTTTTTCTTCCTCAAGTTATTTAATATAATGTTTAGAAATGTTTTACGAATGATTATTAGTTAAAACTTTATACGGCATCTCCTCCATTCAGAGGAGACACTGGGAGAGGTATATAGAATTATTTCCCCTTACATTCATCTATATTACACATGGGAGATAAGTAAAGTCGTATTAAACTGATTATGTCAGAAACTAACATTAGGACAGGGGGGATACATGGTCAGGGGAATAAATTTATAAACAGGATGAGGAGACATCACGATTCTCTACACTATTTAATAGACGTTGGAGCTGATTCACATTACGATTCTCTACTACCGTTAGTGTATGAATTCACATTACGATTCTCTACTACCTTTAGTGTATGAATTCACATTACGATTCTCTACTACCTTTAGTGTATGAATTCACATTACGATTCTCTACTACCGTTAGTGTATGAATTCACATTACGATTCTCTACTACCTTTAGTGTATGAATTCACATTACGATTCTCTACTACCGTTAGTGTATGAATTCACATTACGATTCTCTACTACCTTTAGTGTATGAATTCACATTACGATTCTCTACTACCTTTAGTGTATGAATTCACATTACGATTCTCTACTACCGTTAGTGTATGAATTCACATTACGATTCTCTACTACCGTTAGTGTATGAATTCACATTACGATTCTCTACAACCGTTAGTGTATGAGAAAAATGATTCAAATTACGATTCTATTACATTCAGTCGATGTAAGTTGAGTATGTGTAACACATTATTCATGAATCAATTTTTTAACAATTTTTTCATATTCAAAATTTACATTTAGAAATTTTCCCCCTAGAAAATGACATACACAAAGCTTTTGTAAGTATGGACTTCGCATGAAGTGCTGATATAATTTCTAAAAGAATCAACGCGTAATTTAATATGCGCACTTTAATGTGATCGTGTCTCTATTTACCCGATATACAAGAGAGTTCCCTTTAGCATGAGTGCAGACTGCTGAATATAAGGTATAAGAAAAGCAAAGTTTAAAAAAAAATTAGAACTTCATACTGGGAATATCGCCATTGACATTTAAATGCCATTTTATGTGTAAATATGGTGCGATAGGTAAATAAATCAAAGGGAGTGAATTCGTTTTGTGGAAAGATGAGGGGTAGGGGGTGTAGGAGTTAGGGTTGGGCTTTGTGTGTAGAGTGTATTAAAGTTCGTGATAAAAAGAATTCATACGCACTTCATGAAATTGTCTGTTAGCTGATAAATATAAAGGTTTTACTGTTTGTCTAGTCAATGTATAAGGTCGTGTCAGTCCAGCTAGCACGTCTGTGATCATAGAGGTTCTAAAGTCAAATTTTAAGGTTCATAAATGTAGGTTTTACAGTCGAATTAGGAGTCTATAAATGTATAGGTTTTACAGTCAAGTTTTAAGTTCAATAAAAGAAAAAGTCCAGTTTTAGTGTCTGTATATATAGAGTTTCTTCAGTTAAAATATCTATAAATATGGAGTTTCTAAAATTATAATGTCTATAGCTAGTGAGTTTCTACAATTAAAAAGCATATAACTATAGAGTACTGTTAAAAGGTCTATAACTATAGAGGCGCTACAGTTAAAAGAACTACAGAGTTTATACAGTTAATAGGTCTATAGCTATAGAGTACAGTTAAAAAGTCTATAGCTATATAGTAGAGTTAAAAGGTCTATAGATATAGAGTACAGTTAAAAGGTCTATCGCTATAGACTACAGTTAAAAGGTCTATAGTTGTAGAGGTACTACAGACAAACTGTAAGGTCTACACGAAATGTGCCAACCTTCTGTAGTAGATTACCATACCTTAGGGGCCTGTATTGGATTGGTAAGTTTGGGGAGGGGCGTGGAGATTGGGGTGTTTGATTGTAATGCTTATCACGAAAGCTTGACAAAACTTGATATGAAAGACTAAGTCAAGTGACGTGTAGGGCAGACTAACTATGCTCATATCATCCAACCTGCAATACAAAGCTCTCAATTCATCATGTTAGTCTCAATGCTGCCTTGCTATGTATCGTGTCTATAAACATTTGTATTCACAAGAAAAAGGCAATAAGTAAACGCGAATAGGTTTAGTTTACTCTGACGAACTAAAACAATAACAATATAAACGTAACAATGGGGTTAAGGAAATTAAATATGAATGGTCAACTCTCTGTGTCAAACAAAAATATAGTATCTGTTAACATGTGGGGAAGGGGGGGGGTTGAGTCGACCATCCTATCTAGGAAGGTAAGGTTACTTGATTTAACTAAGTAAAAACTTAACCGATGTATAAAAGTCAAATTTAGTCTTTGAATTGCATTTTTTTTCCTACAGTTAAATTAATTAAAATAAATTATGTATGTATTTTACTAAAAAAATTGTGTCTTACTTTTATGACGATAAACTAATTAAAACAGATTGTTTTAGCAATCACATTTAACCAATTGTTAAGAAAGAGGCGATCTATTAAAATTCGATTTTTCTTAAATTAATGAAAGGAACATGGAAGATATAATATTCTAGGTGAGAATTTAAAAATGGGAGACAACTCGTGTGTAAAAAAAATTAGGTGGTCACGTATCGAACTAGTCTAATTGTTTATTGATAGTGTTAACAATTTATAGTTTTTATTGTCACGTGAACAGACGTTTATGTGTATGATGTCTTGCGTATTTTCTGGGAAAAAAATAAAATTCTAGAGAAAAAAAGTTGACGTGGCGCTGGTCTTAGTATACACAGAATTAAAAAGATAGGTGGTTTAAAATGAGATAGTAAGGACATTTATAGTAGGACATCTGCATTGAAGATATTAGATAAGTCATAAAGCTTCAGACGTTTTATAAATGACTCTTTGTATAGAACCATATGACATTTTATAGGATATCGTGTATAAGACATCTTATATATGACTTAGAGGTCATCCATAAATGACGTCAGGCTTTGTTTGACGATTTTTACCTTCCCCCCCCCCCCCCCGTCACACATCGTCACAAAAAGCCACTCCCCCTCCCCTAAAATAACGTCAGACCTCAGCCTGTACCCCCCCCCCTCTCAAAATTACAGTTGAATTTTTGTTAAAATACGATATTTTTCCAAATTCTTGTCTGAACTCTGTCAACATAGAGTATTTTAATCAATTCCTATTACAATGTATTAAGTTTTCTAAAACACGAAATAACGGCTGAAATTCGTTTTCTAACATTGCTTTTTTATAATGCAAAAGTGTCACGTCACACCATCTGACCCTCCCCCTCCCTCTCATCACACACCGTCACAAAATTACGGACCCCCCCCTTCCTCCCTAAGAGTGTGACGACCCCTTTACAGTAAATGATATGTTTTATACAAACACATTGTATAAAGGACAGCTTGTATGGAAATACATGACATCTTTTATAGGATAGCTTGTATAAGACAACCTGTATAGGACTCGGAGTAAATGACATGTTTTATAAAACACGTTTTTGATTGACATCTTCAAACGTCTTGTGATACACGGTTTTGATTGAAGTCTTCAAACGTCTTGGGATTCAGGTTTTTGATTGACGTCTTTAAAGGTTGAGTTTTAGATTTTGACTGTCTTTTCAAGCACTTCTTCTTCAAGACGATCCTACAATCTATTGTGTCAACGTTTCCTCTAAGACTAGCTGACATTTAGAAAATGTGGTATTCCATCAAATCCTTTGTGGAGTGATGGTAAATAGAGTCTAGCACACACACAAAAAAATGAATTTTAAAAATGTTGACACGGCTAAGTAAAATAAATATTTCTTTTTGTAAAGGATGTTTGATGTTCAATATTGGATGTTTTTTGGTCACGTCATAGCAGAGAGGGTCTGTGGGTGGGTGGAAAGGGGTGGAGGGTTCATGTGAGATTTGGTGATGGCGGTGTCAACTTGTGTAACCGGTGTAGTAGTGGGCGACGGCGACGACATGTGGTGCATAAGGGGTTGGAATGCGGCATTCGGAGACGAACGTCATCTAATCACGTGTTCTTTTGTAATAGCCAGTATTGTGTCAGTCATATGACTCGGGTCATTTAGCCCCTCTCCTATTACTGGTTCATTTAGCCCCTGCTACTATGACTCGGGTCATTTAGCCCCTCTCCTATTACTGGTTCATTTAGCCCCTGCTACTATGACTCGGGTCATTTAGCCCCTCTCCTATTACTGGTTCATTTAGCCCCTGCTACTATGACTCGGGTCATTTAGCCCCTCTCCTATTACTGGTTCATTTAGCCCCTGCTACTATGACTCGGGTCATTTAGCCCCTCTCCTATTACTGGTTCATTTAGCCCCTGCTACTATGACTCGGGTCATTTAGCCCCTCTCCTATTACTGGTTCATTTAGCCCCTGCTACTATGACTCGGGTCATTTAGCCCCTCTCCTATTACTGGTTCATTTAGCCCCTGCTACTATGACTCGGGTCATTTAGCCCCTCTTAATATAACTCGGGTCATTTAGCCCCTCTTACTATAACTCGGGTCATTTAGCCCCTCTTACTATAACTCGGGTCATTTAGCCCCTCTTACTATAACTCGGGTCATTTAGCCCCTCTTACTATAACTCGGGTCATTTAGCCCCTCTTACTATAACTCGGGTCATTTAGCCCCTCTTACTATAACTCGTGTCATTTAGCCCCTCTTACTATAACTCGGGTCATTTAGCCCCTCTTACTATAACTCGGGTCATTTAGCCCCTCTTACTATAACTCGGGTCATTTAGCCCCTCTTACTATAACTCGGGTCATTTAGCCCCTCTTACTATAACTCGGGTCATTTAGCCCCTCTTACTATAACTCGGGTCATTTAGCCCCTCTTACTATAACTCGGGTCATTTAGCCCCTCTTACTATAACTCGGGTCATTTAGCCCCTCTTACTATAACTCGGGTCATTTAGCCCCTCTTACTATAACTCGTGTCATTTAGCCCCTCTTACTATAACTCGGGTCATTTAGCCCCTCTTACTATAACTCGGGTCATTTAGCCCCTCTTACTATAACTCGGGTCATTTAGCCCCTCTTACAATAACTCGGGTCATTTAGCCCCTCTCCTATTACTGGTTCATTTAGCCCCTGCTACTATGACTCGGGTCATTTAGCCCCTCTTACTATGACTCGGGTCATTTAGCCCCTCCTACTATGACTTGGGTTATTTAGCCCTTAACCCCCTCCCCCTCCCAACCCTGCTATCAGCTCCACACTAACAAACCCTACACCAAAAATCATCCAGAGAAGTTAGATGAACTAGGTATGTGAATGCCAAATAAACGACGTCTCTTCTTTACTATTTGAGAGTTATCCCGCCCCCTTATAACTAAACAGATGATTCCAGTCGTTTTATAAACATTGACGTCAGGCCCATATTTTGATCTCTCGAACGTCAAATTCATACATTTCAAACCCGTCCCATTAACACTGACATCCAAGTACCATATCCCAGACAAGTCCTAACACTGACATCATAGTCCCATATCCCAGACAAGTCCATCTAACACTGACATCACAGTCCCATATCCCAGACAAGTCCATCAGACACAAGGACCTCGCCTCTAATCAAGCACGTTCTCACAAAACGTCAAACACCAATCAACGACAGTCGCTCATTAACGGACGTAATCTTTTATGTTGAATGAAACCACATAAACAGCTGATAACAGTACCTCTGACGTCCCCCAATTAATTAGTTGATATTGACGAAGCAATCATGCCCCCACCCAATCCCAGTTCTTCAACAATCCCACAGGCAAATTAGCCAACAAAATGTTCCATTTTATTACTAGACATGGGAGGTAACTGCTTGATTTTTACACTACAAAAAATAGCTTATCAAATATGCTTAAAGCTATAATCTTGCATATTTTTTTTTACTGTTTACATTTATGAAAATATTTTCTGTTACGATGAAATTGCATGTGTATTGCAAACTTTTACTTTTAACAAAGAATGGTTAGATTTTTAACCAAATATAAACAGTATGATTTAATAAATAGTGGGCAAGTTTTATTTAGTGTCTATACCAGTTAATTTGATATAAGCAGTCTGATCGTTTTTTAAAATTCACTACAATTTTTGATCTCAGTGCTAATAAACTAAATAAACTTTATCCACAAAAAAATAAACAGGGAGTAATCTCCGCTAAACCTTCTCGAATATTCTTATATAACACTACGGGGGATGGCATGTCAGGATGTAGACATTATTGTTAATCCATTTTTAATCACTTAATTAAACTTTTTAAAACTGAATAGAATCGCGTAGAAAAAAGAATTGCGCACCATGTGAACGCCAAACAAAATGTGTATAATAGTGCGGAATATTATTAGTACTATTAATTCACATAGGTTTATTTTTTTTTAGAAATCGGAAATAGCGTAAATTACTACTTCCAGTCAACGGAAATTACTCAAAATTTGACAGAAGGATGAGAATTAGATCTTTTACTTATATGTGAAATTTCATTTATCTATCCGAAACAGTACTCAACTTTTAGGCTTTAGAAAAAATGAAAGTAGATTCCACTTCCGGTTATCGGAAATCGCTGAAAAGTTTATACAGAACTACAAATTTGATATACTACTTATATATGAAATTGCATCAACCTAGCTGTAACGGTACTCAAATTATTGTGTTTACACACACACACACACACACACACACACACACACACACACAGAGAGAGAGAGAGAGAGACATACGGACAGAATTGCAAAGTCCAGTTTTTTCCCGACTGGATTACACATAAAACGCCACAATTTTGATATATCTGGATTTTTTATTTTTGCCCAATTAAAATAAGTCATCTATACTCCGAATGTGATAAAGGACTGAGGTGTAAAGCGGTGAAAACTGTCAAAATCTCATGTGATTTTTGTGCGCGATTGCAATACTTTCTCTATACTCCGTATAAGATATAATAAAAAATAAAAAAATAAAAATTAAAATAATTGTCTGTAACATTGGGTTTTAACGAATTGGTTACCCATAATGATTATATTTGTTTAGTAATGATTGCTTTGTTCTAATTAACACCCTTTTTTATCCAAATCACTGTAATTAATTACTCAGTTTTATTCCTTAATTATATTGCTATTACTAAATAAATATATATTTTCTATATAAATTCCACATCGTTCGGGGGGAGGGGGTAGACTTTCTTCGGAGGGGCTCAGACCCCCCCCCCCCCCCCCACGAATCGATGCCTGGAAGAAACTACATAGAACGTATATACTTTTACCTGTGTCCGACATCCCCTCCGGTAGTTTTAAGTGCCACCCCCCCCCCCACCGGAGAAAAAAAGTCTGAAAGAAACACTGCCGTCTAACCTGCAGTTGATCCCTTCCCCTCCCCCCTGTCTACATCAGGCTATCTAAATCTATTGTAAAGTGACCTCAGTCAAACGAACCCTTTAAAACTCAACAATTTAAACCGCTAAGTGATCTGTTGAGTGTGCAAAGATTAGCTTGAGTTTACTTAAGCTCAATTCTCTCTTTAAATCCAACACCCTTTTTACCCCAGGTCAGTATTAGGTAAAAAGTAGTGCAGGTCGCGTATTCATACGCACGGCGACCTTGACTTTGAAATGCGTTTAAAAATAGTATTTGCTTTTCTTGTTTGGTTAGGCCAGGGTACAAAACGGCGTCGATTTCTTGAAGTGCTGACATCATGATAAGGTGTAGACCTAAGCTAGTTATATAGTTCAACTTTTTTTTTGTCTGGAATTTTTCTTGGGAAAATATATGTATATTTTCGCAATGGCTAGGATTAGAAGTCCCCCGGCCCCCCCCCCCCCCTACCTACTCCTCCTCAGCAATTCCATCAAAACATGAAACTATATTTATTTTTTCTTCTAAATGACGTCTAGACAACCACGTTCCAAAGAAGGGACGACATCGACATTATTGTGATTGATGCACTGGTTACGCAGCCTTAACAAGGATTGTGGAGGGGGAAGGGTGTAGTCGAGGAATGCAAATATGGAGTCTCTAAGCCAAGATGGGCAAAAGAAATTTAAAAAATATATATAAAAAAAATAAAAAAATAAAAAAATTATATATATATATATATATATATATATATATATATATATATATATATATATATATATATATATATATAAATAGGATCTCGCTATTATGTTCTATATAAGTTTAAATAAAGAGGCGTATGTGGACGGAGTGAGTCAGTCCTGCCTTAAGTAAGCAGAATCAAACTTACTTTACTCAAAAAATATTTCATCGTTTTATTGACCTCACAGAATATTTTAATTAACTAGTTGACCCGTGACAAATCAAACCACCCCCACCCTACACACACACGCATACACTCCCCCCTCCCCACCCCCATCTCTCATGCACCCCCAGGTAAATCTTAAGTCAGATAAAGGGAGGTCATTTACCCTGGCAGTAAATTCCACATGTTTGAACCCCGATGTTTGAACTCTCCGATTGTGTAATATTTGATCCACCTTTCTCCTCCAATATTGACACGTTCGTCCCAAGCCGGAGTTGAAATGTGCCTGCCATAAACGTATCCGTGCAAATAGCGCAGTGTACCGTTAAACTCTAATCGTCGATTCGCGGAGGTGTGTCACTCTTGTATGGTACCCCTTGGTCAAATGATTCGGGATATAATATATGATATAATATATACCGGATAGTCTTATGACAAAATTTTATAGATAAATAGATTTTATAGTTAAAAATTTAGTTTTATACCTGATAACCTGTATAAACTTACATATTATTATATGATACACAAATTCTATTCGCGAATATGTATATATATATATATATATATATATATATATATATATATATATATATATATATATATATATATATATATATATATATATATATATATATATATATATATATATATATATATATATATATAGCCAGGCCCCAATGAAATTAACAGTCTGCGGGTGGTGCAAAAACTACCGTAAACTTTGCACCGTGAAAATCTGTGACCAAAAATAGACACAAATGAAATCCTAGTACAATCAATCTCTCTTGTGTATTTTGGTATTTAGATCTATTGTGTTTGTTTGTTGGCGCTTTGCTTAATCTTAAATCGTTTGTTCACGCATGCGCACACAAAAAAGGCCGGAACAGGTTCTGCCAGATTACAAATAACAATAGCAGACGTACATGCGCTCAATAGCAGTGGCAGACGTACATGCGCTCAATAACAATAAGCAGACGTAAATGCGCTCAATAACAGTGGCAGACGTACATGCGCTAAATAACAATAGCAGACGTACATGCGATCAATAACAATAAGCAGACGTACATGCGCTCAATAACAGTGGCAGACGTACATGCGCTAAATAACAGTGGCAGACGTACATGCGCTAAATAACAATAGCAGACGTACATGCGCTCAATAACAATAGCAGACGTACATGCGCTAAACAGCAGTGGCAGACGTACATGCGCTCAGTAACAGTGGCAGACGTACATGCGCTCAATAGCAGTGGCAGACGTAAATGCGCTCAATAACAGTGGCAGACGTACATGCGCTAAATAACAATAGCAGACGTACATGCGCTCAATAGCAGTGGCAGACGTACATGCGCTCAATAACAGTGGCAGACGTACATGCGCTAAACAGCAGTGGCAGACGTACATGCGCTAAATAACAATAGCAGACGTACATGCGCTAAACAGCAGTGGCAGACGTACATGCGCTCAATAACAGTGGCAGACGTACATGCGCTCAATAACAGTGGCAGACGTACATGCGCTCAATAACAGTGGCAGACGTACATGCGCTAAACAGCAGTGGCAGACGTACATGCGCTAAATAACAATAGCAGACGTACATGCGCTAAACAGCAGTGGCAGACGTACATGCGCTCAATAACAGTGGCAGACGTACATGCGCTAAACAGCAGTGGCAGACGTACATGCGCTCAATAACAGTGGCAGACGTACATGCGCTCAATATCAGTGGCAGACGTACATGCGCTAAATAACAGTGGTAGACGTACATGCGCTCAATAACAGTGGCAGACGTACATGCGCTCAATAACAATAGCAGACGTACATGCGCTCAATAACAGTGGCAGACGTACATGCGCTCAATAACAGTGGTAGACGTACATGCGCTCAATAACAGTGGTAGACGTACATGCGCTCAATAACAGTGGTAGACGTAAATGCGCTCAATAACAGTGGTAGACGTACATGCGCTCAATAACAGTGGCAGACGTAGCCTACATGCGCTCAATAACAATAGCAGACGTAAATGCGCTTAATAACAGTGGCAGACGTACATGCGCTCAAGTGATCTGGTGAGTTATTAAGAATGTGATATGTAGGGTACATAACATGATAGTTTTGTTGTATGTTTGTTTGGTTTTTTTTTTTGTAGCTTTTTAATTATTATTTTTTTATAATTATAAAGTTCCCTTTTCAGAACTAACAATCCATGGGGCAGGTGAAGTAGAGTTCAAGTGTTTCTTGAATTCGGCATTAGAAGTGATGGTGTGGTCAGCTATATGTCCAGCCATCTTTACTTTCCCTAACGTGAGTCCGGGCCGAGATTCGAACTCGAGACCTTTGGGCTTGCAGGCGGTTGCGTATATATTGCATAGAGAATTTTATATCGATAGCTGTCACTTACGTTAAGTGAAACCCATTATTTGTCAATATAGGTGCGCCAAATGTCTCACAAAGACAATAAAGTCAGATATTAAGTAACACATGAACTACTCACCCCACACTACACCCAACACACAAACTACTCACCTCACACTACACCCAACACACAAATTACTCGCCCCACACTACACCCAACACACAAATTACTCGCCCCACACTACACCCAACACACAAACTACTCACCACACACTACACACAACACAAACTACTCACCCCACACTACACCCAACACACAAACTACTCACCCCACACTACAACCAACACACACACGAACTACTCACCCCACACTACACCCAACACACAAATTACTCGCCCCACACTACACCCAACACACAAATTACTCACCCCACACTACAAGCAACACACACACGAACTACTCACCCCACACTACACCCAACACACAAATTACTCGCCCCACACTACACCCAACACACAAACTACTCACCCCACACTACACACAACACAAACTACTCACCCCACACTACACCCAACACAAACTACTTACCCCACACTACACCCAACACACAAATTACTTACCCCACACTACACCCAACACACAAATTACTCACCCCACACTACACCCAACACACAAATTACTCGCCCCACACTACACCCAACACACAAATTACTCGCCCCACACTACACCCAACACACAAATTACTCGCCCCATACTACACCCAACACACAAATTACTCACCCCACACTACACCCAACACACAAACTACTCACCCCACACTAGACCCAACCAACACACAAATTACTCACCCCACACTACACCCAACACACAAACTACTCACCCCACACTACACCTAACACACAAACTACTCACCCCACAATACACCTAACACACAAACTACTCACCCCACCCCACACTACACCCAACACACAAATTACTCACCCACACTACACCCAACACACAAACTACTCACCACACACTACACCCAACAAACAAACTACTCACCCCAAACTACACCTAACACACAAACTACTCACTACTCACCACACACTACAACAACACACAAACTACCACCCCAAACTACACCCAACAAACAAACTGCTCACCCCACACTACACCCAACACACAAACTACTCACCCCACACTATACCCAACACACAAACTACTCACCCCACACTACACCCAACACACAAACTACTCACCACACACTACACCCAACAAACAAGCTACTCACCCCACACTATAACCAACACACAAACTACTCACCCCACACTACACCCAACACACAAACTACTCACCCCACACTACACCCAACACACAAACTACTCACCCCACACTAGACCCAACCAACACACAAATTACTCACCCCACACTACACCCAACACACAAACTACTCACCCCACTCTACACCCAACACACAAACTACTCACCACACACTACACCCAACACACAAACTACTCACCCTACACTACACCCAACCAACACACAAACTACTCACCCAACCCCACACTACACCCAACACACAAACTACTCACCCCACCCCACACTACACCCAACACACAAATTACTCACCACACACTACACCCAACACACTAACTACTCACCCCACACTAGACCCAACCAACACACAAATTACTCACCCCACACTACACCCAACACACAAATTACTCACCCCACACTACACCCAACACACAAACTACTCACTCAACACTACACCCAACACACTAACTACTCACCCCACACTACACCCAACACACAAACTACTCACCTCACACTACACCCAACACACAAACTACTTACCCCACACTACACCCAACACACAAATTACTCACCCCACACTACACCCAACACACAAACTACTCACCCCACCCCACACTACACCCAACACAAAAATTACTCACCCACACTACACCTAACACACAAACTACTCACCACACACTAGACCCAACCAACACACAAACTACTCACCCAACCCCACACTACACCCAACACACAAACTACTCACCCCACCCCACACTACACCCAACACACAAATTACTCACCACACACTACACCCAACACACTAACTACTCACCCCACACTAGACCCAACCAACACACAAATTACTCACCCCACACTACACCCAACACACAAATTACTCACCCCACACTACACCCAACACACAAACTACTCACTCAACACTACACCCAACACACTAACTACTCACCCCACACTACACCCAACACACAAACTACTCACCTCACACTACACCCAACACACAAACTACTTACCCCACACTACACCCAACACACAAATTACTCACCCCACACTACACCCAACACACAAACTACTCACCCCACCCCACACTACACCCAACACAAAAATTACTCACCCACACTACACCTAACACACAAACTACTCACCACACACTAGACCCAACCAACACACAAACTACTCACCCCACCCCACACTACACCCAACACAAAAATTACTCACCCACACTACACCTAACACACAAACTACTCACCACACACTAGACCCAACCAACACACAAACTACTCACCCCACACTACACCCAACACACAAACTACTCACCACACACTACACCCAACACACAAATTACTCGCCCCACACTACACCCAACACACAAATTACTCACCCCACACTACACCCAACACACAAACTACTCACCCCACACTAGACCCAACCAACACACAAATTACTCACCCCACACTACACCCAACACACAAACTACTCACCCCACTCTACACCCAACACACAAACTACTCACCCCACACTACACCCAACACACAAACTACTCACCCCACACTACACCCAACACACAAACTACTCACCCCACACTACACCCAACACACAAACTACTCACCCCACCCCACACTACACCCAACACACAAACTACTCACCCCACACTACACCTAACACACAAACTACTCACCCCACACTACACCTAACACACAAACTACTCACCCCACCCCACACTACACCCAACACACAAATTACTCACCCACACTACACCCAACACACAAACTACTCACCACACACTACACCCAACAAACAAACTACTCACCCCAAACTACACCTAACACACAAACTACTCACCCCACAATACACCTAACACACAAACTACTCACCCCACCCCACACTACACCCAACACACAAATTACTCACCCACACTACACCCAACACACAAACTACTCACCACACACTACACCCAACAAACAAACTACTCACCCCAAACTACACCTAACACACAAACTACTCACTACTCACCACACACTACAACAACACACAAACTACCACCCCAAACTACACCCAACAAACAAACTGCTCACCCCACACTACACCCAACACACAAACTACTCACCCCACACTATACCCAACACACAAACTACTCACCCCACACTACACCCAACACACAAACTACTCACCACACACTACACCCAACAAACAAACTACTCACCCCACACTATAACCAACACACAAACTACTCACCCCACACTACACCCAACACACAAACTACTCACCCC
>NW_026732501.1:42500-47461 GCF_028476545.2 Physella acuta
TCTGGCCCGGAGGTAGCCCTGCAGAAAATCTGGTACGTCTGTAAACCACACAACACCCCTGTCTCGCTGGTCCCATGTGAATGCAGGCAGAAGGCGAGCCACTAAAACGCCCATGACAACTACGTCACTCGAAGTCAAGGTTCGACATCAAGGGAAGTAAGCACGCTATTTGCAGGTTACTTTAATAACAGTTACCTTCCATGCCGTTCTAGCAATTTTTTTTAACAAAGCTGGGTAGATTTGTCAAGGGTGGAGGCGAATATTAATTAGTCTAAAAATTAGATGGCCATCATGGGCAGTTTACAACAGGAATGGGGTATGTGATTTGTTATCAGCAAAATGTTTCAATTAAATTAGGTAGGGTGGGTGTGATGACGCAATGTTAGACAAGTTTAAAAATAGGTCAAATCGAAAAGAAAAAAATGCTGAAGCTAAGAAATAGCTTAGGTCAGCTAGATATTGGTCAAGCGGAACCAAGAGAGTTGTAGTGGAACGAACTGACCGGTCACGTGTGACGGTCAGCTAACCAAGCGTAGGGAGTTGGCATTTGTACAATGTTGGCGTAGTTGGTCCAGTGCTATAAAACAGTTGAATGTAGATAGTGTTAGGACTAGGCGATAGTTGAGATAACAGTCTTTAATTTTCATCGATTCTGATGTTCGTTTCATATTTGCCATTTAGAATGATTGAATGAATGCTGGGACTAGACTGGTAGATTGGGGGGATGGGGTATATAAGGGGGGGGGGGTCTGTAACAGTGTCTGAGCTGGAGGGGGGCACTGTAGAAGTAGCATATCTAGGATAGGGTAAACTTCCCCTGTGGCCCATCTAGGATGGGTGTATGTAACGTTATCGAAGCTTGTGAGTGAGACGGTTGAAGACCACAACTAAAGACAGTTTTTTTCTGTTTTTTTCTGGCATCACACACACACACACACACACACACACACACACACACATACACACACCTCTACCCTCGAGCACGTGCAGCGCATACAATTTATAAGATGAATATATCTATATATATCTATCTATCTATCTATCTATCTATATATATATATATATATATATATATATATATATATATATATATATATATATATATATATATATAGGCCTATATATATATATATATATATATATATATATATAGGCCTATATTTATATAGGCCTATATATATATATATAAATATATATATATATATATATATATATATATATATATATATATATATATATATATATATATATATAAAGTGAGAGAGAGGTAGAGAATATATATATATATAAATAAATATATATATATATATATATATATATATATATATATATATATATATATATATATATATATATATATATATATATATATATATATATATATATACATATATACATATATATATATTATTACAGACCGCCCCCCCCCCCTAGAGAGAAATGTCTGAAAAGATCACTAACTACAGGTAGAAGTAAACAGTTTTGTAATTTAAAATTTTCAGCGAAGTGGGGGAGGGGGGTGTTGTTAAACACCTTGATCAAAAAGGCTAACCGAACCACACTCCTTACTTCAAGTATAAACTAAAACGTTCAGCCATTGCCCCAACCGTTAGACGAGGCGGATGGTTTAGATTAACCCTTTAATGCCTAACAGAATGAACTCACTGCTGAGTCAGTAAAAAATTAAAGATTTTTATTTAAATCGTATTTCTTTAGCACCAGCGCTGGTGTAAATTTCGGCTCATAATCATAACCCAACCTACATTTATCTGCCATTCTCTCCTTATATATATATATATATATATATATATATATATATATATATATATATATATATATATATATATATATATATATATATATATATATATATATATATATATATATATATATATATATATATATATATATATATATATATATATATATATATATATATATATAAATTAAGTGAATCCGCCTTCAACCCCCTAGAAACCCATTGATACATTGCATCCATGTAAAGTTAAATCACAGCCATGTTTTAACATTTAATTCAATTAACAGACATTTTAGGGCAGCTAAGCCGCGGTTATAACCAGGATACCTTTGGTGGCTAATTGCCACGCTGATGGGGTTTTAATGCATATTTAACCAGAGCCCACCCCAGGGGAGTTCACTAGATGGTTGGTTACTAATCGTGATTTTACGGTCGAGGCAATGTTTGCAGTTAGCGCTAAAGAGGGTGGGAGGAAAAGGTCAGGAGGCATTACAGTGAGGACACGCTTGATCTGAACGGGGATGTCTAATAAAGGCTCAAAGTTTTAATATTTGAGATAGTTTTATAGTAAGATCAGCGCGGGCAAAAAGGAACTAGAACATTATTTAAATTTTACTTATGTATGTATGTATATATATATATATATATATATATATATATATATATATATATATATATATATATATATATATATATATAATAGGTTTATAGTATGGTAGGCAGTTCATTTGGTGCACCAACGTATATATATGTAAGTAAATAAAATCATAAACATTGGTGCAGTGACATAAACAAACTATCTTTTAAAGTGGGATGACTAGACGTGGTTTTATGGGCAATCTGTTTACAAGGGGAGTGTTTGCTCGCATTGTCTTATCCTTAGTTAGATAGAACGTTAGAAACCATAAACAATTTAAAGTGCACAGTAGGGGTTGCAGTAATAATAGAGTGTGTGGAGGAGGGGACGTGATGATATTGCTTACAATGTATAATATGTGAGGCATATAAATGGGCTTCAATATATTAGGCATTGATGTAGAGATATATATTCACAAAGACATATATATATATATATATATATATATATATATATATATATATATATATATATATATATATATATATATATATATGCAGAGAGAGTAAGAGTGGTTAATAAAATTAGTTTTCACGTCAAAACAATGATTGTAAGCTACAGGTAAACGATCTAAGGTGTATAGGCCTACCCCAAAATTAGTAACGTGGCACAACCAGCAATTGTAATATGGCAATAAAATACAGGATCAAATAACGGGCTTACAATGGGTTTAAAGAGTACTCTTCATTTACAACACTTTAATATATATATATATATATATATATATATATATATATATATATATATATATATATATATATATATAAAGCCTTTATATATATAAATATATCTACATCTATACATTGGAGTATGTGTGTGTGTGATTGTAACAGCTAAAACATACTTACCGACTATAATGTATTTTACGTATATATATAGATCTTTATATATTTACTTTTAGGTGAAATACTAAGTTTCGCTAGCTAAAAATACTACGCCTTATCTCTCTGTTAACTTTAACCAATGCTCTAGTAAACACGCACTAAAACACTCCGTACAGTAAAATCAAAACGTTAGTGTAGCGTTATGTTGAAGAAATACGCACAGTAACTTACAACCTGCGTTGGTCTGCAACTTTTAACCGTAGGCAGATGTTTACGTGTAGACTAATTACCCGAAAGCAAATTACAGTTTTACAGCTCCGATGAGTTTATTGTAGGGGAGGCTATCATAAACAGTTTGAAGTATGGGAGGCTACCATAAACTGTGAACAACGTTGTTGGTTGGAAAGGTAATTTATGCAACTTCCACGCTTTGAAAAGAATGCACTTAACAACTTCTGTTTTGTTTATTTAAAAGATGGACGATTCAGAAAGAAAAATTTGGAATAAAGAAAATTTACAAATTATGGTTGGAGGTAAATGTAAAGAAAAAAAAACTATAGTGAAAACTCAGTTGACTGCTAAAGAAATAGAGTGTTAAATTTTTAAATGCGGTTGGATGAGTCTACACTTGCATTAAATTTATTGTAACCCAAATCTGAATTTGACGCTTGGTTTGCCTTAAACCAGGGGTCGGCAACCTGCGGCTCGCGAGCCGCATGCGGCTCTTTTGATGTCAAGGTGCGGCTCTTCAGCACCATGCACAAATATTAATAATTATATTTTGTTTTCGAAACTCTTAAAAATATTGTTCTGCAACATTCAGTGATGAACCATATAATAATAAATATAAACAATATATGTCTCGGGTGGAGGCACTATTATGTGACGCATAGAATATTCTCACAGGATACTACAATGAGGTAAAAAAGCATTCGGAGTGCTGACGATCTTCGGGTCACTATATTCATGCGAGCAAGCGTTTTCTTGCATGAATATAATACAAAGTAAAGAAGCCAACCAGTGTTTCTTCCGGGCATTTCTTGGGAGGGGCTCCGCCCCCCCCCCCCCCCCCCGAAGAGAGTCTACCTCCCTCTCCTCTCCCCCCCCCCGGACGAAATGGGATTTATAAAGAAAATATATACTTTTAACAGTGTCCACCCCCTCGGAAATTTTAGTCCGTCCCCCGCGAAAATTGCCCCCCTCCCCCCATCTTCGGAGAAAAAAGTATGGAAGAAACACTGAAGCCAGCTAACAAATTAAAAAATCTAGAGGCGTGACTGAAACTGAAAATAAGTTATGAGCCAGGTTTAAACAAACTTTCCAAAGGCATGCAAGGCCAAACTATTGTAAATAGTATTCAATAATTATTGTTATATAATTTGATTACTGACTTTATTATTCTAGTAGAGCTGGTTAAAATACATTAATATGTTTTGTGCTAATCATGTGTTTTTATACGAATAAATATTATTTCCTTTTAAAAGCTATTTATTTTTAATTATATATAGGCATATATATATATATATATATATATATATAAATATATATATATATATATATATATATATATATATATATATATATATATATATATATATATATATATATATATATATATATAATATCATAATATTGAAATAAAAATGTTTGTGGCTCTTTAAAAACTGGAAAATTTTGTAAATTGCAACTTTTGGCTCTTCCGTCTCAAAAGGTTGCCGACCCCCTGCCTTAAACACACAGA
>NW_026732502.1:0-76546 GCF_028476545.2 Physella acuta
ATTTCAACCATTGAATACAAAAATCTACTTTAGTACTAAACAAATCGCGTAGGTAGAAGTTTATAATAATTGTAAATCTTTACATACTACACCATTTTTTTCGTATAGTAAGACATAATAGATGTTAAAAATGCACCTTGTAAAATTCACATGTAAAAACAATGCACACTGTAAAACAGCAGGGGTAAAGTCAATGCACCTTTATAAAGCTACATGTAAAAACAATGCACCTTGTAAAACCACAGGTTAAAATAATGCTCCTTGTAAAACCACAGGTTAAAATAATGCTTCTTGTAAAAGCACAGGTTAAACAATGCTCCTTGTAAAACCACAGATTAAAACAATGCACCTTGTAAAACCACAGGTAAAACAATGCACCCAACCCATCACTACATAACACTGCGAGGTGCTTTAACCAGGTGCTATAAACAGGTGCTACATCCATTAGCACCAGCAACCTGACCCTACAGACACTGTAGTGCACGTCGCCATCAGCTCCAGATAATAAATATTGCACAGGCAGATGGTAAGAAGGAAAACAATTGTGTACTGGTTGGTCAACATAAATTGTCTGGGTAAAAATATCCTGAGGTTATTGGTAGTGGTGTACATGTTGGCTCTGAATCTGGGGTCAATGAACTGCTGTCGCTGAATAGACTTTAAATGTATGCCTGTATAAAATCTCGATGCTAGAAAATGTAGGAAGAAAATTTACATCAGCGACTTTAATGTTTAAGCGAAACATATTTTTAAAATTGAATTCGTTTATTTTAACAATATATATATTTGTACCTTTACCATGTACAACAAACCCCCCCCCCCCCACGCACACCCACCAGGAAACTATCATCATCCAGAAACTACAAACAATCCTTCCACCCATTCCCTATAGCTTACATACATCGCACATTCCACATGCACCACCCATTCCCCATACACCACCCATTCCCGATACATCACCCATTCCCCATAAACCACCCCACCTTCCTCAAGTTAAACCACTCCCTCACTTACCAAAACAACCATCTTTACTCCACAAACACCTCTCCTACCACCCCCACCCCTCACCATCCATACCCATCTTCCGAAAATCCACGAATACCATTACAAACGACTCGTCATCAATAACCATGTAATTCAGCCACAAGCAACCCTTCCCCAGTACCAATACTACAAAAAAAACATCCCTGAAAGATCCCCAAGAGCAACCCTTCCCCACCCCGAAACCCCATTCTCTGACACCGGGCGATGCCAAAAACGATGAACCCGGTGACGCGTGAATGATTGAGATTGATTGGTCACATGACCCTAAAGATAATTAACAGGTCCTTGCACTCTTAATCTCACTTGGAAAAAATCTGGCCAATCTCGTGTTAAAAATGAGAAACGTCGAGCCTCGGCGACCCACGGCAAGCTGGCAAGTGGTTGGGGTAGAATGAAAGAAGCCAGACGTGGTGATCATACAACAAAAAAATGTGTTGTGTGAAGGACACTAGTTTCACATTTTATTTTACAATAAAGAGTTTGTTCATTGTTCTAAAATAATTTGCGTGAAGACAGATAGTTTCAGATTTTATTTTAGAGAAGACTAACAACATTGTTCGAAAATGTGATGTGTGAAGGTAGTTAGATTCACATTTTGTTTCACATAGAATAAATAATAATAATAATTGTGTGTTGTATGAAAATGGCTGTTGTCACAATTTATTTTACAATAGACAAGAGAGTCCGTGAGCTTCAATCTTCTTCCAACAACAAACATCTTGTACCAACCAATGTCACGGAACACTGATGAGATACTACCTGAAATTTGATACACTGGAGTCTTTCAGTGTTATATTACTGTATAGAACGACAGGTGGGTGGTTGGGGAATTGTTGAATAAAACTTGGAGAATAATTGATATTTGAGCTATATTTTTTAAAATAGAGAGCTAATTAAAACTACGTTTTAAAATTAGTTCTGAATTGACGTATTATTTATTCACAAGTGCATTCCGTCCCCATCACCATCCCACCCAATCTTCCATCCAGTTTCTTTCAGACTTTTTTCTCTGTGGGGGCACTTGAAATTGTGGTGTGTGGGGGGGGGGGGCGCTTAACTTTCTCAGGAAGGTAGACTTTCTTCCCCGAAGACATGCCTAGAAGAAACTCTGCTTCCATCTTGCAAACAGAAACAAGCCTAGCCATCGACCATAATCCTAAGATTAAAGGTAGTGTTTAATTATGTGTTGAGCTGGCCATTGTTATAGCCGCGGTGAGCTGCCGATTATTACAAGATGGCTACGAGAACCTCCCTTTTTTTTCTCTCAAGGGGGACAACTCTCACAATGTTAAAAAAAAAAGTTGTTAGTACCTCCCCCTTGGTTAGGCCATCTTTTATTCATTACACCGTTTTCCGCCAAGGGCGATAAATGAGCCCCTTTCCGACACTTAAAAAACACCACTGGATGACTGATCTGAAAATAAAAGCCAAATGGATTTTTTTTCCCAACCCCCATATTACCAACTGAACACGAAAGAATCGAATACAAGTCTTGAAGGATCTTGACCGGAAATAATACTTTCGCCATCTTTGAGATTCCCATCGCAAAGCTTGTGCTAAATATAAAGGAAAAAAAAAAACCCTCAGAAACCAAGCGTTGGACATCTCGAAACCTGGTCGTTTGACAACACGGTATTAGTTTACATCCGGGTCAGTCTCGGGCCCTTGTAAACCGAGGTGCTTCCGGTCATATGATAATGACGTAGACGCGGTATTCTCGTCACGTCTGCGAGATTAGATATCACGTGACTGAACACGCCTTGGTATAGGCTACACTGGGCAAATATCTTTTTTAAAAATATATAATGCACTACAAAAGCTTTCATTAGCTGTTACGTTTTTTATAATAATACTTGAGGTGTTGATACAAGTGTATGGAGGGGGGGGGGGGTAAGTTAACTTAGAGGAGCAGCTTCAATGGCTTGGACTTCAAGCGAGCTTACATACCGATTTACATTTATTATCAAGTGCAAGTACTCATAGCTGGATTTTTCCGAGACCCTTTTGTTTATATTTTTTTGTTTTGTATATATTTTTGTTACGCTTTTTGACCTGGCGTTTGTAGGCATTAAATTTCACCAGTTTCTGAAAGACCGCGGCATTTTAGAGGATAGTATGATCCGTTCTTTGCTAGCTGTGACTTTACCGAATGTTAATTAGTTTGACTCAGGTATGTCCTACTTACTCGAGCACGGGATCCGAACCCAAGAACACTGGGTTTTTTCGTTATGCACTCTACCACCAGACCACTACGTCCCCATATTTATAATTACAGTAAGTTATATCTTTCTTATACAAAAGATTAACGGAATTTATTACAAACATAAGCTAACCGCAGGGTAGAATTACATCCCAGATCGACCAAGCCTGGGCTGTCCATCTAATCAGCTGATTGGTCAGACGGTGGTAATAAACCCCCGCCACCGCCCCTCCCCACCACCACCGCAGCCATTTGTAATTAGTGAGGAAGGAGTTGTAAAAGCCAGATCGTTGCCGTTCATGGCAGTGTCTTGGCTGAGCCACACAATCAACAGCTGAGTTTTTTTTTCCCTTTATAACCAATCAATCCCTCCCCCCCCCATCCACACACACACACACACACACACTTCCCGATCAACACCTAATCAAACACCCGCACCCTTATACACACACACGCATACACACACTATCCCATTATTACACTGACTCTCTTAGTAGGCTCTAACACACATACGCATACACATATACGCACACACTAACACACATTCGCTCTCAATCACTCACCTCGCAAGAACTACCACAACACATACTCCCTTACACATAAACACACACTCTTCAATTACACTCGCTTAAATCACACACAAACACACACACACTCACAAGCCACTGACACACATACAAATCCTCTTACACAGGAAATACACACACTCTCTCACTACAAACGCACGCTCTGAGTGGTCGGACATACACGCTACTCCGCCCCGGATTCGAATCCGGGCTAAGCCATTGACTTCCCTGAGTTGGCTCAGCCTTAATTAATTCATTTCTTAATTTGCTGTAATAGACAGCCGTGGTAAAATAACTAGCGACATGCATATTGACACAACCATTCATTTAAAAATTAAATGAACCCCCCCCTAGCAACCGTGACTCTTATCGATATTTACCCCCCCCCCCCCCATTCTCTCTCTCACACACACGCACACACACACCGCACACATGTGCATTCACGCGCGCACACAGATTTAATGTTTCTAAATCTACGCAATAAACGCGTATTAGAACAACCGTTTATTAAAGCCTTTAACTTCTTTATTTTTAGATTAAAAACAAAGAAGTAAAATACTTCATTGTGATATTTTAACCTTGCTTTAACATGATGTTCCTCAATACTTTTAACGGCCGCTAATGTGGCCCCCAAGTGCGATAAATAAAATCATGAACCGATGTTTTATTATGCAGTAAAGAAGATTCCACAGGGTAACGTTCCTGCAGCACGCAGATCTCCACGTCAAGCCAAAAATTTATTGTTTCAGGGTTAAAATAGAAGAAGACCCCATTAAATAGACAACGTGAGAGCAATGAATGGTGTGTGTGTGGGAGGGGGTGGGGGGGTGGGGAGTGAATTACAAAAATCGATCGCTTATAGAGTGGGTTCCCAGTCACAAAAAAAAAAACAATTGCCGATGGCTGTAACATGGTACACAATCATAGAGCCAGGCATATCAATTGAATTATTAATTACAGAAAAGATGAATGGGTTGTTTCAATTTAGTTGGGTAGATAACTCTGGAATATAAAAAAAAAAACGAAAAGCAGTTCAAAGTAAGAGTTATCTTATACATGAATAATTAATGTTTAAATATCCACATAATTCCCAAGCTAAAACGTTGCATTAAACGAATGATGACAATAATTTATGATACACGTCAGACTTGTGGCCATAAAAATAAATATTGGCGGATCGATTTATAGAGCGGGGTGAGAGACTGGGGGGGGGGAAGAGTGGGAGGTGGGGGGGGGGGGGGGTTGGAAACAGGGTTTAAAAATAGACCTCTGCCAGCTGAGTGACAATTAGTCCCGTTGAGTGTGTACTGTAGGGGTGGGAAGAGCAGGGTGGCTGCTATTGTGATGGTCCTACTGATGTCCAGACAGCGTTGTTTTCGCGTGCTTTGTCCACGGCGATTAAAGGGTTAATTGTTATTTATTTTTTTATCACGGCTGATCATCAAGTGGCATAGCTGGGCTCAGAATTGATATAGAACATTTGGAAAATATATTGAAACAATACGCGGCTTTTACCGCTTATGGTCGGTTTGAATTTTTTAAAATTTAAAAACAATAGACCGTGAAATAATTTGAGATGAATAATAACAACACTATTAAAAATAAATAAAACTTCTGCATAAATTCTAATGTTGCAATCATAGCCACAGGAATTGGTCTCTAATTGTTCCTGCTTTCATTCAAATGCATGGGGGTTGGGTTATAGTGTTGTTTTGGTACTTTTGGATCTGATTATAAAAATTATATAAATCGTGGCGAAGTAATCGACGCTTTACATCAAGCGATCACTGATTCGGCCGTACTGGGTTCAAATACTGGTCACGTCGGGATCAGTGTTTCTTTCAGGCATCTCTTCTGTCTAGCCCCCCCCCCCCCCCCCCCCCAGCACGTCTACAGCACCCCCCCCCCCCCAAACAAAATAGAATTTATATAGAAAAAAATATACTTTATCGTGTCGTCGTCCCCCCACAGGAAATTATGTATTTTAACCCCCCCCCCCCCCACCTCGACCTCTCCCCCTTCCCCAGAGAAAAATAGTCTGAAAGAAACACGGGCCAGGATATCTTTCTTAGATCTGTGTTGGGTAACTTTAGGCATATCAGTGTCTTATCCGTGCTAGCAAAGACATCTGAGTATGGTCCCAGAATAGAAACGCTACTGTATACATTTGCTTGACTGGACAACGTGGTTTAAAAAGAAAAGTATTGTTACGTATGAGCTTATATAATTTAAAAAGATGGTTTGGTCAGTTTTTGTTTTTCAGAAATTATATAAATTTCGTTTCATTTTTTAATGAGTTCAATTTTTTATTAGATTGACGAAAACCCAAGCAGAATATGAGATAGAAGCTACAGCAAACAGACAGACATAGCAGGGGAAACTCTTTTAACCAAGCCTATCGGAGATTCCCGGACCAAAGAGGCTTTTGTTTTGTTTGTGTGTGTGTGTGTGTGTGTGTGTGATGCAGGGAACAATCAATATTTCCACGATCAATATTCATCAATCGATTTTTCCCTCCGTGTACCGAGTAGAATGTGTTATCCAGGTATTTGATCTGAGGCTATAGTCGCCAAAAAAATGATGTTTTTATTAAACGAAGTGTGAAATCCATTTTTAATCAATATTTAATCACACGAACGCTAAAAATCAAACATAGCAGTAACATTTTTTAAAAATTATTTTTGAATTGTAATTAAAATTTGTAAAAGATCCCTCCTCTCTTTTTTTAAATTGTCCTAGGCTTCTATCATTCATTTAAAAATCATTGTTTGTAGTCTTGGTTTATAGATGTGAAATTGCGAATGGGTGTGTGTGTGTGTATGGAGAGCAGAGTTTCTTCCAGGCATCTTTTCCCCGAACGAGATGGAATTTATATAGTAAACATATACTTTTAATAGTGTCCGCACCCCCCCTCCCGGAAAATGTAGACCGCCCCCCCCCCAAATATCAAGTGCCCCCCCCCCCCCCCCCCACAGGAGAAAAAAGTCTGGAAGAAACATTGAAAAAAGGGGGTGGAGGGGGATGCAGTTGGAAGAAATGTTATATTCGACTTTAATGAAATGTTTATTAATGTTGAACAGAGGATCATATATATCTTCATGTCTTAGCTAGGCAACTGATATAAACGCTAAAATTGACAGCTGAAGTAAAAAAAAAAAAACTTTTTAAATGTACATGATCCTACAGCAAAATAAGTTTTAAGGCAGAGTAGTTTCCCCTGCGTTTCCCAGAAATGAGGATTCATCTTTCGGAAGGCCTCGCTAACCCAGGTTACATATCTATTTTTATCTTACCTTCCTGTATGAAGAGCTTTAATTCACCATGGTGACGTATATCTCACTGTTCGCACCACGCCCACAAACACAACAAAAAACCTTCGATGGTACAAGAACACGTGAACAAAATGAAAGTACAACTCGGCTAACCGTCCAACACCACCTAGCAACAGTGTACGACCTGGTCGTCTGCTGTGAGGCGTCGCTTCCACTGTGGTGCCACACACGTCTGCTGTAGCGGAGCCGCGTCATAGAAGAAGAAAAAAAAAACGGTCGCTCACGCACGCGCTCACCGGTCGCACGGCATCTCCCTGCCACTCGGTGGGTGACGTGTACCCGGTCGTGTGTCCCCCCCCCCCCTTTAACTCCCCCCATCACCACGGTGTGGATTCACTCACAGATCAATATAACCTGTTGTTGTTTTGTTTTAAAATCTTTCCGCATAGAATTTGACGCTCAACAATTTCAGAGACTAAATACTTATCCTGGTATATCCTGGAACGTCTCGTTGAGTCACGTGAGATGTGTTACGTGAAACGGAAATGTGTCACGTGTTTGTCCGTCCGTCCATATCTGGCGGTCCGTCTGTCTGTCTGTACTTGGAACCAGTGGCGTAGCGAGGTCGGGTGGCACCCGGTGCGGCACTTAATGGTGTTACCCCCCCCCCCCACCCCAGAGGCGTAGCGACCCTTCCCGGGGACAAACTGTCAATTTTCGATTTGCACTCCCCCCCCCCTCCACCCTCAAACTTTCGATTTGCACCACCCCCTCAAAAATGTTCTCTCTATATTTTACTATTTTTTGCCTTGGTGTCACCCCCCTAAATGGTGTCACCCGGTGCGGTCCGCACCCCCGCCCCCCCCACGCCTCTGCTTGGAACAGTTAGAGGGTGCTTTTAATGTAAAGGGTACAGTTGGAGGATTCATACAGGTGGTTGGTACAGTTCGAGTCAGATAAAAGATTGAAGACAGGGTGTAAATTAAAGCGTATATTGTTCAAAGAGTACAGTTAGAGGGTACAGTTAGATCGTACTGTTAGATATTATAGTAAATTTAGAAGGTAAAGTAGGGGTCGGCATGGTCGAGTCGGTAAAGCTCATTGTTGCTAAACCGAAAAGTTCGAACCCTCGGGCAGATGAGGCTCGTTAGCTGGAGACAGCTATTCTTCTAGGAGAGACAACTCCAAAAACAAACAACTGCTGCCTTGTAGTAGGTTGTTCTTGGTTTGGAAGCAAATCCAAAAAGAAAAGCAGGCTGAAATCGGAGTCGTAACCGGTTGACACGTCGTATACTCAGAGTTTCTTCCAGGCATCTCTTCGGGGGGACGGGACTCGCCCTCCCCCCCCCCCCCCCCCCGAAGAAAGTCTACCGCACCCCCCCCCCCCCCGAACGAGATGCAATTTACATAGTAAACATACACTTTTACTAGTGTCCGTCGTCGTCCCCCCCCCCCTCCGAAAATCGTTGACCGCCCCCCCCCCCACCCCCACCGAAAATCTCAAGTGCCCCTCGGAAAAAAAAGTCTGGAAGAAATTCTGCGTATACTTAATTGTGATGGAGGCGTGGTCGAGTCGGCAAAAGCTCATGGTTGACAAATTCGAAAAGTATCGAGTTCAAACCCTCTGGCAGATAAGGCTCGATCCCTTCCAACACTAAAAGTTAAGAACGAAGATAATGTTAAATGATGTATTTAGAGAGCACAATTAGAGGGTGTAGTTAGAGGGTACAAAGAGAATTTAAAGGTCGGTACTACAGTTTGAGGTTCTACTTTTAGAGAGTAGCCTACAGTTGATACATGGAAAAGGGGTATCATCGAAATTGTTTTTAAAAATGTATAGGGGGAGGCTGTGGCGTAGCGAGGTCGGGTGTCACCCGGTGCGGCACTTAATGGTGTCACCCCTCCAGAGGCGTAGCGACCCTTCCCGGGGACAAAGTTTCGAATTTTCGATTTGCACCCCCCCCTCAAACTTTCGATTTGCACCCCCCCCCCCTCTCAAGTTTTTCTCTATATATTTTCCTATTTTTTGCCTTGGTGTCACTCCCCTAAATGGTGTCACCCGGTGCGGTCCGCACCCCCCCCCCCGCTACGCCTCTGGGGGGAGGACTAAATTTGCCAGGGGTGGGGGGGGGGGTGAGAGAGTCTGTGAGCCCAAGAGATGCCTCAAAGAAACACTTAAAGTAATTGTGATAAAGATTAATATTTGGTGATACCAATTTTTACATTGAGTTAAAAATCATGAAATAATTAAAGATGACTTGACACGGCATACGAGAGATCTGTTGATGTTTTAATTGGATCTTAATGGATTTATTTTTCTCTATAACTTCAGTTCCATTAGCATATTTAATGTTGCTTTATGTAATGCTAGTAAAGATCATGAAGTATTTTATACTACTTCATGATCTTTACTAGTATTTGTAATGAAATAAAATTTCAATTCCAATCAATCAATAGTCCCTTAAACCCTGGGGTCGTTTGGTGCACCGCAGTTGATATTCTCATAATCATCTGCCAAACTTCACAGTCTGCTGCTACTCTGAGTACTGAGTAGTTCTCCAACGGGCATCTCATTCCATTCTTCGATAACTGCCATCCATATATGATTTATTTTTTTACTTTTGTTCACAGCATTACGGTAGAGAGCTAGACTGCTAACCCTTAAGTCTCGAGTTCGAATCCGGGTTCAAGTCAGTAGAGCGTCCCTGAGTCCACCCAACTCTGATGGGTACCTAAAGTAAAAGCGGCTGGGTATGGTGCTGACCACACGATCTCTTCATATGCCGAGGTCACAGAAACAAGTGAACTCTACTTCACTTGCCCCATAGACCGTCAGGTTTGCAAGGGAAACTTTACTTTTATTACCACAACAGTGGTTTAAAGCTTACGTAACTCATGCCTTAGGTGAGGGGAGACAACTCCCACTGCTCAGCTGTTATCAGGGTTGCACTAAAGCTCTAAAATAATGTAGATTGTAGAGCTGTTCTTAAAAACATGACTAACCAAGTTGGTCTAAACCAGTGTTGTAATTTTAAAATTTGTTAAGGTAAAAAATAATTTATTCAGATTCTAATAATTAAACAATGATGCTCATCTAGTTTTGAATGGCAAACTACATTTGGATTGTCACTTATAGTAAGTGAAAATGTAAGCTCATCAGTCTTCCATGCTGTATACATCTATATATCTAGTCTCTGAGTGATAGCTATGGTCAATACTTTGGTGCCAGGAAACAATGCTCCCAATCTATACACAGCTAGCCTCTAAAAGACAATGAAACTAAACATCTTACAAACGATATTTTAAAGTTTAGAATTTTATTACCAAGATACCAACATCAATTATTTAAATTAAAATTATACACATTTGCAATTTAATTAAAATAATTTGATCAAGATGGTTTCTTTCTATAGTAGAAACATGTTCTAATTCAATATTTACAAATACATCTACCATATAAACTCACACTATTAATTTACTCACAATACATAAATATCAACCTCCTTCACATACAAGTCACCATCATCCAGTCTTACACATACAACAACCAGCATCAACCAGGCCTACAAATACAAAGGCCACCTTACAAGTTACTATTAACTTGTTTTATTTAATTTATACACTCACAAACAGTGTTTCTTCCAGACTTTTTTCTCCGGGGGGGAGGGGGGCACTTGAAATTTTCGGGGGGGGCGGTAGACTTTCTATGGGGGGGGGGGGGGGGGCGGACACATTATATCAATTTCATTTCGTTCGGGGGGGGGGGGGGGTGTGTGTGGGGCAAAGAGATGCCTGGAAGAAACTGCTCACAAATCACCAATTACCAATCCTACCCATACCATTTATATCCATTAACCAATCTTAGAACTTTCAACGCCTGAGTCTTCAGAGTTATCCTCCCTTTTCTGCATCAGCTTTTCCTCTAGCGCCAGTATTAAATTACCCTCGTACCTCCTCTCTTTAGAATCGACTTTACTTCTGAAATCATACTCAAACAACTGCGGCTCTTTCTCAATGATTCCTGCATAGGCATCACACACTTTCCTTATATCTTCCATAGTCATTTCAAATGCTCTAAGCTTGGGATCAAGACCTGTTGTCTCTAGTATATTGTAACACAGGTCTTCTCTAACCAATGGGAACAGTGTGCTGTAATTTAAAAAAATTAACTTTGTTCTAAGGGTGTGCATTACATTAAAAAAAAAATTAAAATATTAACTGATTTACGTACAAATTATACAGGTACAAAAGTAGATTTTGATACAATAGAACCTTGAAAAAATTCAGGATATAAGTGCAAAGTACATTTTGTGTGACATTCTAATAAAACTTCTTTTATGACAACCAAACTAGTATGGGATGGGACAGCGGGACCTAGAGGCAGAAAGCTAGACCGCTAACCTGCAAGTCTCGGGTTGGAACCTGAGTTCAAGTCAGTAGAATGTGCCTGTGTCCACCAACTTCTGATGGGTACTAACTTATGTTAGGGAAAACAAAGACGGCTGGGCATGGTGCTGACCACACACTGTTCCTTCATATACCAAAGTCTCTGAAACAGATGAATGCTGGGCATGGTGCTGACCACACTATCCCTTCATATACCAAAGTCTCTGAAACAGATGAACTCTACTTCATATATCCCATGTGTCTTGGGCATGAATGGGGAAAAATATAAATATAATAAACTAATATGGGAGACAAAAATTAAACAGTGGGAAGAAAACTACAACTACAATAAAAAATCAAAATACCCACCTCAAAGTCTTTGTAAAATATTTATTGGGTAAGTGGAAGAGATGGCGGTTAACTTTTTCCACCAACTTAAATGGTTGCTGAATTAATGGCTCCACTTTGGGTATGCATGTTACAATTCCTACATCAACCTCAGGGGGTGGAACAAAGGCTTTTCCTGAATAAAAATCCCTGGTTATAGAACATGGTTCTCATACAATTACTGGTAGTGTAACTGTGTTGCAGTATTGTAACAAGAAATTTTACAGGAGCATCATTGTCAGGTTTAACTGTAAAGTGATGATTAATAAAGCAATTCTAGCTATAACTAGTTTTGAAAAGTCTTTACAACTATTGAAAACTGTAGAGTACTTAAATATAATTAATATGTACCAGTAAAGTATAAAATCCTGTATGCTTTTTATCAGTAAATTTAAAAAAAAAACTCAAAAGAAAAATAACTAACCTGGTATTATGAACTGTAGTTTAACATCACACAAATATTGGCACATTACTGAAAGACGACACCTGTGTTCTGATTTGGGAGGAGCAACTATTCTCTCCGCAACCTATTAAATTACAAATTAAAGTATTTCAATATAACATTAATTTATTCTTAATTATCAGTATTTAAAAAAAAAGTGCAATTAATACTAACTTCTTTTTGAAATGTTAGAGTTAAGGGGACTCTGCCTAAGCGCCATGCTGCTGACTTTTCTGAAATGTTCCTCAACCACTGGATGATCAGTGGAGTTGCGATGCTGAATGGTAAATTGCCAATGATATGAACCTTAGGTGGTGAACTGTGCCATTCAGCGTGTAGTTCAGGGGGTATTAAACTTATCAAATCTGTGTCCATTATATCACCGAGAATAACGTCCAGCCTTCCTTTGCTTGCTGCAGATAATACCTAAAAAAAGTATAATTTTAAATGTCAATAATTAGAATTAAACCACCTCATTATAAACAAGCAAATAATATTGAATAGTATCTTTAAAATGTTATTAATTATATTATCTATAATATAAGCTGGCTGGTAGTGTCGCTCCTTCCGCCCTTCCTTCATCAGTATAGCTAGAAACATAAAAGGAAACACCTCATGTCGTGCATTACTTGCATCACATTGTCTTATCACTAGTAGAGGAGTAGGGTCTAAAGTTCCCTTTCAAACCTGATGGTCTATAGGGCAAGTGAGAAGTAGAGTTCACTTGTTTCTGTGACCTCTGCATATGAAGGGATAGTGTGGTCAGCACTATGTCCAGCCGCCTTTACTTGCCCAAACATGAGTTAGGTACCCATCGGAGCAGAGTGAACTCATAAGCTGAGGTCAAGAAACATGAATGGATTACTAGATCTAAAGAGGATATATATATATATATATATATATATATATATATATATATATATATATATATATATTACACACACATATATATATATATGTTACGGTCATATATATATGTTACGGTCAAAGCCCGAAGTCGGCCAAAGCGCGGATTGGACACATATTAAGAAAAGAAAAAGAAAACATCGCAAAACACGCTTTGGATTGGAATCCCCAGGGAAAAAGGAGGGTGGGTCAGCCAAGGAAGACATGGAGAAGAACAGTTGAAGAAGAGGCGAAAACAGCTGGGCTCACATGGGCACAGATAAAGGGAGCAGCCCAAAACCGAGTCCGATGGAGATGTGTGGTTGCAGCCATTTGCTCCCAGGGGCCACAAAGGAATGATGATGATATATATATAGATATATGTTAATACATATCAAGCTCTTTTCATCTAAATTAAAAGGTATAAATATATTTGTAAACAATGACATCAACCTACCTGAAGACTTGGCATAAACCTTCTATCTTTTTCAACTGCTACAATTTTTGAAGCATTGGTATTGATAAGTGAACGAGTAATGCCCCCTGGACCAGGGCCTACTTCAATGACAAAAGCACCATTCAAATTCCCAGCCGATTTGACCATTTTTCTTGTTAAATTAAGATCAAGAAGAAAATTTTGAGACAGATTCTTTTTAGCTCTTAGTCCATAAATTCGAATAATTTCTTGAATTGTGGGAAGGGGAGGTAGTCGCTGAGTAAATGCCATGTTTTCTGAAAATGGGATATGATATTTTTCTTTTTATAAAAACTACATATGTAATGTTAAAACATAAAATAATTTGGTTCTTCTTTTGTCATATTTTAAACAAATTTCTAAAGATAATTTTTAATATTGTTTAAAAAAAAAAAAAAAAATTTGCGCATTTAAATAATATTAACATTTTGAATACTAACACCAGCAACAAAGTATGAAGTTTAATTTTATTTACTACTAGTAGTAGAATCTCTATCAAAGACAGTGGTACCTCCACATACAAGAGTCCTAAATTACGAGATTTTTTTTTTAGATATGAGCAATTGAGCAAAAGAATTTTTCAATAACCAGTAAGAAAGAAATACTACATAACTCCTTAAGCCTTCTATTATCAATATAGCCCAGAAATTAACTTAAAACTGCAGTGTTTGACAGCAAGATTTGCTAGATAAACAGCGGCCATATGTAAATTAGAGTGGTTTCTCTTGAATTTCTAAATTTATTTCAACAAAAAAAATTTAAATGAAATATTTAATACTGAAAAGTTTTAATAAAATTGTTTAAAAAAGGTACATGAAATATTTTTGTAACTTTCAAAACACAGATCCTCCTAAAAATGTGAAATAATTACCAAAATTTAATGAGTCACCCTTTTTTCACATTAGTAATACTAGCCTCAGAACATTTTACGTAGGCCTACCTAAAATGATAGATTACCAGTTTATCAGTCTATGAAATGAAAAAAGAAATAAAATATTGTGAGCTGTTTTTTATTAAGATCAGAGCTCAAATCACAATGAATTAATTTATATTTTTAAAAAACCATGTGGGTAAAACTCTATTTTAGCGTATTTTATTCGCCGCTTCATGCTCACCTCCGGTTTATTTTATTATACTTGCAACCAAAACACACAAAAACATTATGAAAACACTAGGATTAAGCTAGATCTACTTATTTTTTTTTATGAATGTGAGTTTTAATTAGAAAAGGTAAAAAAGCAAAACAGCATTAGAACAGTTCCAATCTTCTTTCTTCTTCTCTTTCTTCTTCGTTCTTAATTATTTGTGTTGAAGGGAATTGAGATTTATCTGCCAGTGGGTTTGAACTTGAGACTTTGTTCGAATTTATCAACCATGAGCTTTAGTTCCAATCAAATAGCAAGTGATCATCAGCTGGAGAAAAATCCCTACACGGTCAAGGGTTCGCTGTGAGTTCATATTGACTTTAATTATCAGCATACGTCATAGCTTGGGCAATAGCTATTTGAAATTGTGTTTGCCTCAGTTTTGGGTTCATTGTGAGTTCATAAAAGTTGATCAATTTAATTTATAGTATAATGCGTGGGAGATACTTGTAACAATACAAACTTAATCGCCTTGCTATTGTGAATTTCGTACTTTCTTTACCCATTGCAATGAATATCTTAACTGACAAACGAACGATTTTTCTGAAGTTTTGACAAAAGTAAATTATCAAAAACTACAACTAAACTTCATAAAGAAATAAGCCCAATATTTCCTAACATTTTTGAGTGTTTTGGTTGTATTTATAATAAATACGCTCAACTGGAGGTGAATGTGAAGTGGGGAATAAAATAGGCTAAAATGGAGTTTTACCTGTAATCTATCGCTTTAGGTACTTAAAATTGGTCGCGGCTAGTAATGTACGAAAAAGTTACCTCATTGTCAAGACTTTAATAGAAATATATTGTGATATATTTGTGTCAAATATTATAGATAACTGAATAATAAACCAAAATCAATGGCTAAATATACCAATATAGGCCAGAAATTAACTTTAAACAGCAGTGCTTTACGAGCAAGATTTGCTATATAAACGACAGCCATTTGTAAAATAGAGTGGCTTCCCCTGAATCTCCTGCTATAAGTTTAACAAAATAAAACTTAAACAAGATGGCTACTATAGTAAATGAGCACGGTTGCATCTGATGAAAACATCGCCAGTCTTCATTTATTGACATTTATTACGCCTACTGAAAAGTTTTAATTCATAAATCCTCATCAAAATGTGAAATAATGATTAAAATTTAACGAGTCACCTGTTTTTCACGTTACTCGTCGCAGGCGATTTTACGTACCTAAAATGATAGATTACCGTTTTACCAACCATGTGACCCAATATTTATTATTTAATTATTTATTTGGTTGATCACTGAGGAACTCTGGTGCGTAGCCAGTTAAAAAGTGGAGATGAATGAAATCACCCATTTGCCTTTGTTGTTGAACTAGTTATTGATTGTACATTAAAATTTAACGATTAAATTAATGTTTATTGTAGAATTTTGTAGTATCACTCCACTACTTCCACTACACACTAGGGGGTGACTACAGTAACAGTGTCACTCCACTCCACTGGCTGGAGAGTTGAATGTTTTAAATTTAATTTTAAAGAAGCCGGTCTTTACATAATAATTAGGCCGATTCTAGTCGAAATAAGATACGCATGCGATACGCATGCGCAATGGAGAGAAACTAGGACTTAGCGGCGATGTTTTCGATGGTACTGCGCATGCGTGTGTTTACAACCGCAGAACCCTAATACCAACCCTAATCCTATCCTTAACCCTATCCCTAATCCTATCCCTAACCCTAATCCTACCCCTAATTCTAGCCCTAACCCTAGCCATAGGTCACTGCGCATGCGCAGAACTATCTTTTGCCGAAAAATCTTATTCCGAGTAGACACTTCGTAATAATTAATAATCTAGAGTCTAGATCTAGCTAGATCTATAATTAAATATTTCGGTAATCTATCGTTTTGGGTACGTAAAATCGCCCGCGGCTATTAATGTACGAAAACGTTACCTCATTGTCAAGGCTGTAATAGAAGTATATTGTGATATGTTTGTGTCAAATATTATAGATAAATGAATAATAAACCTAAATCAATGGCTAAATATATCAATATAGGCCAGAAATTAACTTTAAACAGCTGTGTCTGCAAGCAAGATTTGCTATATAAACAGCAGCCATTTGTAAAATAGAGTGACTTCCGCCTGAATCTCGCGCTATATGTCTATAAAAATAAAACTTTAACAAGATGGCTGCTATAGTAAATGAGCGTGGTTGCATCTGTTGGAAACATCGCTGGTGTTCATTTATTACTGAAAAGTTTTAATTCAAATGTTTAAAAACAGGTACATAAATGAAACAAGGAAACATTTTTGTATTTTTCAAAACATTAATCCTCCTCAAAATGTGAAATAATTATTAAAATGTAAGGAGTCACCTGTTTTTCACATTACTAGTCGCGGCCGATTTTACGTACCTAAAACGATAGATTACCAATATTTCAAATAGATCTACTTGCTTCTGGGAGATTAAGGTTTTCATGAGATTATCTAGCCTTGACTTTCATTTTTCGTGTGTTTATTTAATATTTATGATTTTATGTTCATGGAGGCTGCCATTTTAGTTTTTGTAAAAAAATTTAACTTTTTAATGCCAATTTATAATTATTACGTCTCGATCTAGATTCTACATCTAAATTTATCGGCAATTTTTCAAAATTTTATGTCTACTATATTTTATAGAATATTATAATTGTTTTCATTATTATTTTGTGATTTAATAGAATAAAATATCTTAGATAAAAATCAAAATGATTTTGATCTAGAATCTATTAAATAGTTTGTATCGTTAATTAATATAATTTTTTTTTGTGGTTGTGCTAGATGCTGAAAATCGACACAAGCTACTGAAATATAAAAGCAACTGTAATTTTAAACCTTGATATGTTGGTCAATATCTTTATTTCTCTGTGGATTCATAAATATTGCATCCAAAACATTATTTTGGTTTAAGCAATGGCTGTATTTTAAAAAAAAAACTATCTTCCCTGGGCGCCCCCCCCCATATATTTTTTTTTATATTTATAATTCAAAACTGCAGCTAAAATGAGCTTTTAATTTTTTTTTCCAACCCAGGTCGGCGCCCGGGGACATATGTACCCCCCCTTCCCCCCCCCTTTGCTACGCCTCTGAGGGACAGCAACCCATCTAGGACAGAACATTTCAAAACAGCTGACTTGCATATTGCCTTAAGGCATATAGAAACAAATCCAAAAAGAAAAACATAACGAAGTGGGAGTCAACTCAATATATAACATTTTGACATGGAATGCTTAATTTTTTTGGATGAAAAAATAATAGAGAAATAAAACTATTAGACAAGAACGAAGAAGAAAAACAATTTTTTTTTAAGTATTAGGCCTTATATAGGTCCTATATCATGCAAAAAAGTATAAAATTAAAAACAGATCAATAGGTCTTCGGGTTTTCGCTATTCTTATCAAAATCCCAGTATATTTCTCGTCGTTTTTAAAGTCTATCGCAGTAGCCATAAAACTACGGGTTGGATGGTATGCAGAAGCTTGCAGCGGTTTGCAGTGATTAGGGCGACCTGTTTCCGGTCATCATAATGACGTCAATTGATACGCCAGCTAGTAAACTTTCCATCTAAACAACATTATTAAATGTAATTTTAATTATTGTAATTATTGTTATTCTCAAGGAAACCTAGTTTAATTTCGTGTTATGAGCATTTATATTCACCATGGCAGACTTTTTCAAATCAGCATTAGGTGGAATTATAGGAAGTGGACAAAATCGTGAAGGCAATGATTTTGTTGGACAACTTGTTGAACTTGGCAACCAAAAACTAAGAGTGAAACGTCTTATTGCCGAGGGTAAGGAAAATACACTGTAGTTAAATTTCTCTAATATTTTAGATAGCAGCTTTGTAGTTTTTATTCAACTTTAGGCCTAGATCTATATACTATTACTATCTGATACTAATCAGAGTTATCTCTGTAAAAAATAAGTGGGTCAGACATGGGTGTCTGAGTGCAGTTGAGCTAGACTAGACTAGACCTCTAGATCTAGACTAGATTCTAGATCTAATTAAAACTACCAAGTTAATGAAATGTTAACCACAATAAACATTCAGATAAGAAGAGGAAGCAGGTCATTAAATAAAGTGCTTTGCGCATCTTCTTCTGGCTAGATTGGCCAAATGTTTATTAAATTATTATGGCATTCTTAACTTTTTAGCACCATTTCACGTAGCTACAACATGGCAGAAAGTAGGCCTGTATCAAAAAGTGAATAGCTGGCTCAATTTTGAGTGTCACATCTAAATGCATAAGTAAAAAACTATAAATCAATGAAGTCTAAAAGAAGAAAATTAGACATTCAAGTTTGCTAGTTTTGAGAAAAATTAGTTTAATTAGGCCTGGTGGTGTCATTGTTATAATCATTCTTTATATTTTGTAATTAGCAAATTTAAAAAACATTTAGGCCCCCTAGTTGTTTTAATTTTTTTTAAATAATACACACTACTGAAGTATGACAAACTTTTAAAAATAATAATCATTAAAAAAGTTTAAAAAAAAACCATGTTTTCTGATTGAACTAAAAAGTAGAAAATAAATGCTATACATCACAATAATGCAAGCGATCACTCTACTATAAGCGATGAAAAACGTGGGGCGCCGAAGTAAAAGTTATATTACTATTGATTAGATAATACTATTGACTTTTATTAGGGAGCTTGTAGAGAGTCAGCAGTATTAGAAACTGTAAGAAAATCACGGCGCCCCACGTTTTTCATCGCTTATAGTAGAGTGATCGCTTGCATTATTGTGATGTATAGCATTTATTTTCTACTTTTTAGTTCAATCAGAAAACGTGTTTTTTTAAAAACTTTTTTAATGATTATTATTTTCTACTTTTTAGTCTTTGTCTGTTTGTTTGCATTGAAATCTTGCTATCGATTTTATCTTTTCACTTTTTTTATTTGGGTAAACGAAGACAACTCGTAAAAAACACGTTGTGTGAATACGTTACTGACTAGAACACATAGATTTGAACCCGTGTCGAGTGGGTTAGCAATTGTGTGCCCAACCGCTCGACTGGCCACCAGTTGTTACGTTCTGGTTGTTTGTAGACAAACACCGTTTGACAACTACTCAGTAAGCAAAAAGAGGGAGAGTACCGAACCTTCTTTTCATCAAATTACAGTTACTGGGTTATGTCCCTTTTCCCCCACGTTTTTTGTACAATTATATAGGGGTATAAAATGATCAATAAAATGTTTCCATGGATCAATTTAGTAATAATAACAGTTGAATATTCTATTGTCATCCGAAACAAAGCTTCCCTGAAAATTTCAGCGCGCTAGCTAACTGGGAAGTGCACGAAATTTCGATCGCAAGATTTGATTGGAAAAACAAACAAACAAACAAACAGAGGCGAAAGCAAGTTAAAGAAAACGTGGGAATAAGTTAATTTGTAGTAGGCCTAAATAATATAGGCCTACATGAAAAAAACATTGTGACAAATACAAACATAGGAAACCATAACAAAAAAAAACAAGCTTTATATGCTACATAATATTAACTGGAATGCTAGGTTTTTACTGCTTCACTTTTCACAATTTTTGGTCACCATGAAATGAGTTACTTTTAGTTACTAAGTTTTTTGTAAAATTGATTATATCAGGCCATAAATCAGTTTAAGCCTTTTTTTTAGTGTTTCCTTAAAATGGATACACTTTGCAGTTGAATTAGAATAGGTGAAATAATTGGAATTCAATGAAACACTGTCCACTGATGCAAATTTTATATTTCTAGTTTTATTAGATATTGTAAAAAAAAAAAGGTTTTCTGATCCAAACAGTGATTTTACAAAGCCTAATATCTATAGGGGTCCATATATAATAAGGGAAAAAGTGGGTTCAGGTTAAAAGGTAAAATTTTTATAACATATTCTTGCAAAAATTATTTTAAAAAATGCTCTTTTATATATTGAAATTTTTATTAAATAGTTTAAATATTTGTTTGTGTGCTATCATTTTAGTTTTAGAAAACAGATTTTTACTATAGCTAAATATAATGGGGAAAAAAAACAAGCTAGCTTTAGGATTTAGGCCTAAAGAATTTTTTTTTGTAATAAAGAAACCACTCTAAGTCATTGTTTGAGATCAAAGGTCACTTTCAGTTTCAATCAGAACCCAGAGTACTAAATAATTCTTATTTAAGTAGTTTAATAATTGCACATATTTCCAGCATAGAAAGGAAGGTCAGTTGTTTATGGTCTTACACTGAATTAAATTTTAATTTAAAAATGCTGCAAGACTATCAGTGTTTTAATTCACCCCAACCAGGAAACCCTCCCTTCCATACAGGGGTAAAAGAAAAAAGGAGGTTCAACCTTTGTTAATGGTAAGGATCAGAGTTTACCACTCAGAATCCAAGTGATGATTGCTAATTAAAGCAATTAATGCATTAAAATTGTTTGGTCTACTATTATTTAAATTATATCATCATGATTTTTATCCATACCTCCAATAATTGTAGACAAGTTGAAGTATAGAAAGTATTTTGGCCCAAATGGCAGGGATGTGTGATTTCTCTCCATAATTTCACTATTTTGACACCCTTATTTCTATCTGTGATTTGCTTTTGATGAAACAGTTATGGACTTGTCTTACATATAAGTCAAGTTTTGGAAAAGCCAGTGGTTTACAATCAGCTAGCATATTTTGTTACATTTGACTTGCAACACACCTTTACAGTTACCTTATCTTGCTAAATCAGCCTAAGTCACCGTGGGCTGTATAGTTCTTCTGAGGCTGTCAAAGATTATTACTGATTGAAAGACTTTTTGTGCATGGATAGTTGCATACAGTCAAGACATAGCATTGTCACTAGATAAAATAAAAAATGTCACATTCTCTTCTGATAATTGGGCATCATTTGTGTTTCTTCAATGATGATTATATCATCATTACGCATATAAATTTGTGATAATGGTGTATTAACTTAAAGTTAAATTGTTTGCTCACAACAATATGTGTAAAAAGTTTCATTCTTAAAAACTTGATTACAGACATAAAAGTTCATTATTTTTGGAAATCACTTATTTTGTTCCTAAGAAAAAAATTGGGTGGGAAGCCCTGAAGTTGTTATAAAATCTGAAATAATTCAGTTTAAAAAAACCCTCCTTTCTTGGCAAATGGATGTAATGAAAAATTTAAAATTGTAATAACTGTTAGCAGACCAAAAATCTTATAAGACATTTATTTTTATGGTTTATTTTCGTTTATTTTGTCTCAGTATTGGTTTATAGTTATACGAGTCGACTTGCGGCATACCATATGCCGCTTTTTAGTTGTTTTATTTTCTATTTTTCAGTAATTCATAATTTGTGAATTCGATACTACCCCCCCCCCCCCCCCTTTCCCCCCACCCGTGAAAGCATCCGTCCGTGACGACAGTTTACAGATGACAATGAAAAGATCAAGCAGAACTTCTTACCTCTCCTTAGTTTCAAATCGTTGAAAAACTAAATTATCTGCCCCTAATAGTTGTCACTAATTTGACCCGGCTCTACGATTGTAAACATTCAGGGTGAACCACAGCTCACCAGACTGGCGGGGGTTGGGGTGGTAATGAAATGGTCGTTTGCACATGCATGGAGAGCGAGAGAGGGGGCGGGAGGAGTGTTAGATAGTCTGCATCTATCGTATTATCCATGAAGAAAATTATATAAATATTATTAGGGAATAAAAAAAAATTATGACAATGAATAATGCATATTTAAATATATTGTAAACAATGAATGTATTTTATTTCACTAACTACAAAACTAAAGTGCAAAAAAATATGATAAACAATAAATCGCATGACAATGACATAACAAATTTAAAATAAAATTAACTGTTATTGTTTTGCAGATTTTTCTTCTAATAGGGAGTAATAAATAAAAAAAAAAACTACGTATAGACCTCAGTTATTTTTATAGACTTTCTGCAGTTATATTTTCACGAATGGCCCTAGTGGCTAAAACCCTAGGACTAAAAAATAAACATAGTGTTCAGATTAACAGGTTTCTGGCATGTGAAGTAATGTCATCATTTACTCTACTTTTTAATAGTCTCACATTTATATTATGAGTTTTAGCAACACTAGCATTTTTTTTCATTCAGATAGCACCACACAAACTAAATATCTATCTAGAGTTAGTGTTGGCCATGGTTTAATGAGTAAACAAAATCAAAGACTGGACCTATGAAAATTTGATATTATTTTACATATATATAGGCCACATTTATTGTTGGATGCTTACAAATACCTATTGAATACCCAGGAGAGATAATTCCTCTGGAAAATTGATTGTCATAGAAATAAAATTATATATAAGGAGAATATGAACGAATCAAGTGCTGTATGAAATATCCAAAGATACATTAGTGGCATAAATTAAAAAGGGAGATTGATGATTTCCTGCAGAGATTACATCAACTCACTGAAGTGTGAAGGCTGTGAAAGACTTAATATCAACAGATCATTTTCAAAATTATTTGGCAGAAAAGGGGTGGGGGGAACAGTATATAAAGAGGAAATTTTAAAAATTATTATGCTTATATTGTAGATGTGACAAAACATGATAGACGCACGGCAATGGAGATGTATTTAGCTTTTTATTTTAGCTCTTTGTTACCAAACCAGTTTTAAAAATGCTATAACTTTATTATGATTATAATTACCAAACTAAATAGAATTCTTACTAAATAGTTAATTGGACAAAGTACAAACCTTGCAATAATAATGGTCTGCCAATTTTGTAATAGGCACAGATTGCAAGTTACTGAATGGGCTTAGCACAAATATTTTTGTAGAACTGCCTACTGTTGCAGTTATTCGTAACAATAGAGGAGTTTTGATACATCAAGAAAGAGGTAAGAGGTGGGGGTCTGGTCAGTTTTCCTCAGATTTTAATTATGAGGTGTACCACTTTTTGGGATTCACGGATCAGCAGGTCATACATCTTTCGTTTTGTTTCATACTTTGCACTGGTGAGCGGAAGCTGTTGACTGAAGAGCAGGTCATCATTAAATGGGTATTGGGGGTTCAGATTCTTTGAAAATTACGTGTTTACACAATTAGTTATTGTTAAATTTCCAAAAAATGTTAAAAAGTTGTTTAAATCATAGAACAAAACTACAGTTTTCTTTAGTTGTAGAAGTATACAATCATTTATAGTTAAGCTAAGGAAAGTTTTTTTTTTAAATTTTTCAGCAATGCTTGTTTTTTAAATAAATTTTCTGTAGTGTATATTGTATCTTCAAAGTTGGTAAAGAAAATGTAACATCCATAATTGCATATTTCACATTCCTTTTTTTTTAAAGTAATTTTGTAAGCTTTTTATATTTCTAAATTTGTTTTATAATCCCCCTTTTTTTCTATTATGTTGTAATTCTTCTTCTGCGTTCTTAACAGTAAGATTTGATGGGATTTCCACCAGTATAGTTAATTATTACGCTTCAATGTGTTCTGGGCCATTTAGGCAGTTGACTCCAATGTCTATCAGCTTTTCTTTCTGGATTTTTTTATGATTGATATTATCAGTATTGATTGGTAAGAGGTCTCCCAAAAAAACTACACTTCTTTGAATTTCTGACCCTTTGTATTCTGTAGGTATTGAATCAATGGTGAAGAGTCATGATGTTTTTGTTTTTTTTTTGTTTCAATTGTGCTACCATTTTTTAAACTGCCACATAGAGATTTATCAATAACAATTAACAACATACACGGTTGACCCGAACATCTGGGACCTCAGAGTTGGGTGGGGAGATGCTGGTCACGTAACAGTCTCTCTATCTACATTGCTGTTGGTGCTGTTTTTGTGGACCAGTTGTTGCCTTGTTATGAAATAGTGCCAAGATATTGCACCACTGTAAGAAGTGCTTGGTGAAAAGGCACAGCTAGCAGAGCAATCCAATGCTTTTGTTATCTGCCCAGTACATTTGTCATTGTCCTAAGTACTCATCACCATCATTCATTGTTGACTAACAATGGACAATTTTGATGTATGTATTTGCCCTTGTTTTCATACAGTTAAACAGTAAATACCAATGTGTTTTAAAGTGTTTATTGAAATTGAGAACATGTCAAGTGGTTTTGAGTGTTCAAAAATAAACTTCATATTACAGCGATGGGTGGAATTCTAGAGTTAAATTGAGAAATTACTAAGCTTTTAATTTGAAAATTATCCTTAGTTACAAGATTTTAGCTGGTTTTTTTTTATTTCTGACGTAATGTAATCATCATATGTGGTCATTCTAAACGGTTTTCTTACACAGGTTTGTAAGAAAACCTGAAGCTTTATAGCTCTAGATAAAACTATGTGTCAGTCTGATGCAGTTAAACTTTAGTAAAGGCTTTCCTTTATGAAAAGTTTTAAAAACATTTGATGGAATTTCTACTGTCATGAAATTATTCTTAACCCATGATATATCACTTATTCTAGAATGAACTATCAAGCTATACATTAATTAAATAAACTAATTGATTTGCTGTTTTGTCTAACATAATTGAAATATATCAAGTCACAGTTTAGTTAGAAAAGAGACAGTACCTATAAAATAACTTAAGCTTTCCAAATGTATACAGCTTGTTATATTTGTAAAAAAAGTTATGTTAATTTTTTTTAACATTCCATTTATTATCTCATGTTATCTATCAACATGTTTTCTCAAATACTGAATCTGCCTTTATTAGTTCACAAGTTTCTTATCCTAACTGCTGTTATAATTTTACCAAACATTTTCTTGAGCCATTAAATAACAATTCCCCTGCAAATGTAGTTAGGGAATACACCAATAAAAGAAATGTTCTACTGTTTCATGTAACTGCGGAAGATCAATTAATGTAATCTCCAGTTCTTTCCTCCTCTTGCTCCTTCCCTTGGGTGTTGATATAAGCCCACACCATCCCTCTCTCTCTAGCCGCGTGGCAGCGTTCTACAGTAGAGCAAGTCAGGGGACCACAGATATTGAATTATTGATTGCTTTTGCTGGCACACACAGCTAAGCATTGGAAGGCTAGTGTGGAAATTGTTGGGCCATTTTCATCTTTAGGAGCTTGTTTGCTGTGCTGGCATATTTATTTCATGTGTGTTGCGTGGTGATTCTTTTGTGGCAGAATTCACTTCTTAAACTGTTGATTGTCATATAATTAGACAGAAGTGCTCAATTGTAGAGAAACTGACATCTTGGTTGAAGTAATTCAACCAAGATAATTCTAGACCACACCTTCTTGTAATCTTAGAATCTGAAAATGGTTTATTTTCTGCTTAAAAGCGTTTGATTTTAAAAAATTGAAACTTAATATTTTAGATTCCTTATTCCAAAAAGATTTTAAAATATTTTGGTCTCAGAATTACATGTATATAATCTGTGGCTATGTAACAGAACTATCCTAAAAGTATCTGCTTCTATTTATTCAATAACAATATTTTTTCCAGGTGGATTTGCATTTGTCTTTGTAGCACAAGACATCACAACTGGAAAGGAATATGCTTTAAAGGTAATTAAAAGTACACCAGTTTTTATTTTTATTTTTACAAACTTAATTGTATTCATTTCTCTATGTAAACAGCAGTTAAGCTGGTACTGGCTTAGATTCAACAGACTTGAGCAAATACTGTAATACATATTAGATTAGGGACTCCATCTGTCTATTATTAATGAGATTGCTAGGAGCTTGCAAGCTGATGTCCTTCAGTTCTTTCCATAGCAAGCCATGTGCTGTATCCTGCTCTGTATCAGTAGCAGGTGTCACTTCAGTCAGTAATGAGTGTTTTTTTTGATTTTACAGAGGCTTCTGGCTAATGATCAGGAAAAGAACAAAGCTGTATTGGAAGAGATCAAATACTTGGTAAGAATCTACTGCTTATTTCTTGTTTAGTAAGATGTGTTTTTAGCTTTGCACAATCAAATATAATTTTTCATCTTTTTTAATTAAAAAATAACATCTCAGTATTGTCTTATCCTTTTTTTTTTAGAAAAAACTTTCAGGACATCCAAATATCATCAACTTTATATCAGCTGCTTCCATTGGCAATGACCAGTCAGATCATGGACAGTCAGAATATCTAATTCTAACTGAGCTTTGTTCAGGTGAGTTCAGTTTGCATGCAGACTGATACAAATCTAGATCAATTGTTGGTTTTTTTACTTAAAATGTATGTAACTTTATTAGAAAAAACAAAATATGATATTTTGTTTTTACACATTGCTTACCCACGTTTAAGTTTAATATTTAACTTTTTTATTATTTTAATAATATGATACAAAAACGGGGTGGCATAGACTAGTGGTAGAGAGCTAGGGTGCTAACCAGCAAGTCTTGAGCTAAAATCCAAGATCAAATTAGCAGAATGTCCCTGAGTTCACCCAGGGAAAGAAAGGCTGATGGGCTTAGTGCTGACCACATGATCCCCTTGTATGCTGCAGTCATTGAAACAGATAAACTCGACTTTATCTGCCCCATGTGTCATAAGCACTAATGGGAAATATGATTATGATGATACAAATGATTTATTAAAATTCTCAGGTCAGCTTATTGATGAGCTAAACAGACAAGGGAAGCCACTACCATTTGAGGATGTGTTGCGTGTGTTCTACCAGACATGTAGAGCTGTTCAGCACATGCACAAACAGAAACCACCAGTGATACACAGAGACTTAAAAGTAAGTACTTTTTTCAAACTTTATAAACATATATTACATGGTTTAGGTCAAATGTAAATGTCATATTTTATGGGATACATGGTCACTTTGTTAATCTATGAAGGTCAAGAGTAGGTTTGTGGTAACATGTTTATCAGGTGTCCTCTAGTCCACTCTACTTTGATAGGTAATTGATTTGTGTTAAGGATGAAAAGGGGTCATACATTTGCTGACAACACAATACCTTCATAAGCAAGGTCACTGATGTAGATGGAATGTACATAATTTGCTACTTTTTATAGTCATAATAAGATTATAATTACCATACTCTAAAAACAAACTCTTTTAAATGTTTAAATTATTTGATAATTTGTTTCAGGCAGAAAACTTGTTGATTAGCTCACAAGGTGCTATCAAACTTTGTGACTTTGGCAGTGCCACGTCAGAGACTCACTCTCCAGACAGTTCCTGGTCAGCTATAAAGAGAAGTCTGGTTGAAGATGAGGTAACTTTCTTGTTATAGAAAACACTAATGTTGCACATGAAATATTGAATGTGTATTTTTGTGTGACTAAGATTATAAGTTGCTATTATATTTCTAACTAAATTTCAGATCACCAAAAACACCACCCCTATGTACAGAGCGCCAGAGATGCTTGATTTGTACCAAAACTATCCTATCAATGAAGCATGTGATATTTGGGTGAGTTCGAAACTTATTAACTGTCCATTTGGCTTTTTTGTATTTTTTTAATGTATCTTTTTAGCACTGAATTTATATACTGTTTAATAAGACGTTCATGTAATCCATTTAACATAGTCCAGTCCATCTCTCTCTATATATATTTGCTGTAAATATTAATTAGGATTACTGCCTTTTCTTTTTTGCAGGCTTTAGGCTGCTTATTGTTTAAATTGTGTTTTTATGATCACCCTTTTGAAGATTCAGCAAAACTGCGCATCATTAACGCAAATTATGTTATACCTGAATCTGATAGAGAATATGAATTATTTCACGATCTCATTAGTAAGCATCTTTTTTAGTTCCTATATCAATTAAGAGAAAGTTTTTATTGAACTTTAATGCTAACTTTTACTTGAGGCTGTTTTGTTATTTAACAAGATAAATACACTATGCTTTATTTAAAACTAAGACATAACATTATAAGCTGAGCTCTAGCTCAACTATAAATTGAACAAAAAAATATTTTTAACATTTTTCCTGCGAAACATTCAAAACTGTGATGTCTTCTTGTGTTCAGGGGGTATGCTTACAGTGAATCCTGAAGATCGCCCAACAATAAACGACATCTTAGACAGATTACAAGAAATTGCGCAGGCGAGAAGTATCAGCTTAAAAGAACCCCTGATGTTTGTTAAGATGGCCCACCAGTCGCCACCAGGTCTGAGCTAATATTTTAAAAAGCTTAAACTTATGTGTAATTAAAAATTTGAACACGCATCATGTAGTAATAAATATTTGAAATTGTTAACTGTTGTTGTGCTTGTAATATAGATAAAAACTTTTGTCATCAACTATTGTATGTTTAGGAATGTTTATATGTATAGCAAGATGTTAACATAGGTTAAAACCTTTTGTATATATTTAGAGTAGTTGGTACAGTATACAACTGGTGTGTCAATTTCATTGTTAACATCTGCTGTATATTTAGGTTAGCTAACAGCTATTAGGTTTGAAAATAAAAGTAAAGTTCACCACTTACAAGAATATGTATAAGTTGACCATGTGCTAGAATAATTAATTTTACAGTGTTATCAATGTTAGAGATTTCTTCCACAGATACACCAGAAAGAAGACAAGGCTATGGCCACCCATCTGCTAACAATGAGAGCAGCTTTGGTGTTGGATCAACTGCTGGCTCTCTGTTCAACTCTCTTAAAGGGGGAGCTGGCAGCATGTTTAAGAATATCAAAGATGCTTCCAGTAAAGTCATGGAAACAGTCACAAAGTAAGTTCACATTGTTTTCATATCCTTGCATGACAGTGTAAGGGCGAAACACATGAGGGTTAAGCTTGAAATACCACGGTTCAACAAGCTATAATGGATATTCAACCTCAAGAAGGAAAAATTAGGCTTCAGGGCATATTTTCTGACTTTACAGGTCATCTAGATTATGCTTAACCTTCCCTGTGAATCTTGTATATTGCCTTAAATATCTTTATAGTATAGCCATTTTATCTAGTGTTTTTAAGCATAATCATATTTCATTATATTCATATATTCATGATAACATAAAATTTATTATTCACCAGTACAATCAACAAAACAGACCTGGATATATCTTACATAACTTCTAGGCTTATAGGTGAGTAGTTAATAGTTTTTTTTTACTAAGTACCATCTTTTTTTTGTTTTTTAAGATATTTTAACTGCAGAGCCTAGGAGTTAGTTCAATAAAACAAATTTAGTTTTCATGCTTTATGTTCCTGAACAGTAATTTGCACTGAACAGTAATTTGTACTTATTCTTTCCCAGTTATGTCATACCCTGCCGAAGGGATGGAATCTGCATTTAAAAACAGTATAGACGATGTTAGGAATTATCTGGAGTCACGGCACAGGGGATCATATGCAGTGTACAATTTAAGTCAGAGGGGATACCGCGTGGCCAAGTTTGAAAATAGGGTAAATATTTTTTATCCTACAGTTTCAAATGTTTTGTTCATAAAAGTCATTCTTCACTCAACTATGTTGAAATCAAGCTATCTAAAGTTTTAAATTTCAGTATTTATACTGTTGTATAATGTTCTTTAAACTGATTTCTAGGTGTCTGAATGTGGATGGCCCCCTAAGAAGGCTCCACCGTTGGCAACTTTGTTTGCAATATGTAAAAATATGCATTTATGGTTGAGACAGAAACCCAAAAATGTTTGTGTTGTTCATTGTCTGGTGAGTTCTTTCTATCCACTTCCCAATAAAAAAAAAATAGAATATTGTTTAAAAGTATACTAAGTTTTTGTTGTATAGTTTTTTTTTATATCTGCAATGACTGGTCATAGTTTTGTCATTTTATTCAAGTTTTTTTTTTTTAATTCCCTTTTTTTCCTTATCAATAATTGTGAGTTACTGAATTTGAATACTTTCATCAGGATGGTAAATCCAATTCTGCCTGTGTTATTGGAGCATTTGTAACTTTTTGTCGCTTGTTTGAAAATGCATCTGCTGCCATGCATTTGTTTACTGCTAGACGATCCCAACCTGGGCTTAGCCCATCACAGAAAAGGTACCAGATTTTTTTTTGTAAATTAAATGCTATGTAACTAGGTATTTGAATTTCTAATTGTTAAGCAATCATTTCCTTTATAATTTAATAGAAATTGTGATTTGGTTATTTGAATGTTCCTAAACCAAATATTTTCTCTCCTTTTTTTTTAGATATATAGACTATGTAGGACAAATGGTATCTGACACACCAGTATTTCCTCATTCTCTGCCTGTACTATTGAAGTCAATAACACTGAGACCTTTGCCCTTATTTAATAAAATGAAGTAAGATGTTCACAAATTGTTTCATTTCAATAGCTTTATATTTTTGTTAGGATGAAAATTTTAGTTAGGAGTTAAGTAATTTTTGTTGTTTAAATATTAAACTACCATAACAGTTGTATGTGATTTCTAAACTATTGTATACTCATTATTGTCATAATTATTGAATAATTAAATAATTGATCTACAGAAATGGTTGTACACCTTTTGTTGAAGTTTACGTTGGAGAAGATAGAGTGTATACCAACTCCCAAGAATATGAAAAAATGAGGTACTTTCTTATTTACTAAAGAAAAAACTTTTTTTGTTTGTTTTTATGTCAGCACAAATAGAAAACTACCAAATCCTTGTATTAGAAATAGAAAGTATTCATTTTACTCATTATAAAAGAATACATTAGAAAGAAACTCTTTATGTAGCATCTAAAATTGTTAACAAATCTAACCTGCAGACAATACACATTAGAAGATGGAAGAGCTGTTTTACCAATCAACACATCAGTGACTGGAGATGTAACTATTGTAGTGTACCACGCACGTTCCACATTTGGTGGGAAGATACAAGGCAAAGTGAGTGAAATCTTTTTTTTAAACATTCATAGATTTTTACTCTTCTGTTATTTAAAAGTTTTTTTTTCATTAATGTAAATTATTTGATAAGTTTTATTTATATGAGCACTTTTTTGCTTGTTGAAATATCTTTTGTTTTTAAACTGAACTTTTAGCTGTGGTATGATTTCATTCTATAACCTTTTGTAATGTTACCATCAAACCAGATTACATCCATGAAGATATTTCAAGTCCAGTTTCACACTGGTTTTATCAAGGAAGGAGTCAGTGAGTTGCAGTACAATCAGTAAGTCCGGCAACCAGAATTTGTTTAGTTAGATTTTTTTAAGGGCTTTTAACTTATCAACTACTTTTAATGTTATAAATAACTATTGTTAATTTTAATGTTTAAATAGTACAACAGTTGATTTAATTTTTGGCTGTTATGTAAATGCTAATTCAATAATATAGTATTGTATCAAGTTTTTTCTGGGGACACTGCAGTGGTGGTATTATTATGTCCTTTGAAAAGATGTGCAATAGTCTCATGCTTATGAATAAATGAATGTAAAAAATCTATTATGTGCAGGTATGATCTGGACCAGCTTGACACAGCAGACAAGTATCCTGACCTGTTCTCAGCTACCATTGATCTGGTTGTGTCCTCCAGTGGGAAACCTCAGACAGACAAGAAGCCTTGGGAAAACTTCCCTATTGATAAGCTCACTCCCAAAATACTTTTCTCTTCCAAAGACGAGATACACCAGACTTTTTCTGAATTTGGTAATTCGGCTTCATTTATTCTATAGTTCTTCCTTAAATAGTTCAAACGCTTAGTTACCTGTGGAGTACATTTTTATTTAAAAAACTATTTTCAAGTATGACCCACTGCAACAAATAGACCTTGTTTATAAAATCAGAATCTATTTATCGCAGGTGTGTCTGATAGAGCAAAGACCCGCATGAGCCGAGCCTCCAGTTTTGATGCAGAGTCCCCCGTGGAATCCCCCAGCACCCCAGTGAAACAAACCAAGCCCCAGGAGAGAAGACCTGAGCCAGCCAAGTCATCAGTCAACGGCAACTCTTCTGGCGTGGGCCACTTCTTTTCCACCCTCACCTGGCAGGATGATGGGGACGAGGGGGCGGTACCTGCACAACCCACAGAGTCACACATGGGTCTGCTGAACAACCAGTCCGACGAGGAAGATGATGCTTTCAACAGCTTCACTAGGAACAGAACCAATGGAGATGTGCCTAGCGGGTATCAGACAATCACCGACAATGATGGGAAGAAGCCTGAGAAGAATGTTGACCTCTTCAGCGATGAGTTTGGAGAGCTGGCCTCTGCCCCTTCCCAGGGAGAAGTGGTGGACCTTCTCAACATGAACACTGCTAAATCTAGCCCAGTGGATGCTGCTTCCAACCACATGGACCTCCTGAACATTGGTGGTGATCCTTCTAACGTGGATCTATTAAGTGGACACAGCTCCAAAGTTCCTCAGCCAGCCAACAAAGCTGATCCAGACATACTGGGAATGTCTAGTTCAGAAGACACCTTTGACCCCTTCCATCAGTTTTCCGCAGGTCCCTCACTGGCGACCACCAAGCCTGACCTCATGACATCCAACACACCAGCATTTGATCCATTCCAGAGTTTCCCATCCGGCACCTCCGCTGCTGTCCCACCGAGCATGTCCACGTCGCACCAGCCTACAACAGACGATGACTTCTTCGCATTCATGGAAGACACAAAGTCTGCAAAGAAAGACGCTGAGCCAGACCTCATGACGAGCTGGAATGCGACTGACATTAAAAATTTAGCTGGCATTTCCAAGCCTTCCCCCACCCATAACCTGACTCCTGGGGTAGGAGGTATGCATAAAAGTGCCAGTACAGGGTCGGCTATGAATTTCAGCAGCATGATGCAGGACCAGGCAGGCAGAAGTTCTCCTCAACCTGGGATGGGCATTGGACCCATCCCAAAGATGGATCCATTTGCTGACTTAGGTAATTTTCTTTTCCAGATTCCATTTTGATAGGTATAATTTGCTCAAAAGGCTTAGTTACATAGACATTGAGCAAATAGTTTGTTTTGTTTACTTGAAGTAAATGTCCCTTTTCGAACCTGACTTTCCATGGGCCAACTGAAGTAGAGTTCACCAGTTTCTTTGACCTCGGCATAGGAAGGGATGGTGTGTGCAGCACTATGTCCAGCCGTCTTTACTTTCCTTGAGTTTGGTACCCAAAAGAGCTGGGTGGACTCAAGGACGTACGACTGACTTGAACCCAGATTCGAACTCAAAGCCTTTTTAGTTGGCAGTCTAGCACTCTACCGCTAGGCTACGCATTTTGGTTTACTTACTGGCTGGAAATTTAGCTTTGACAATAATTGAAGATTTTTAATAGAAACAAAATTTAATAAACAGCTGAGCTAACTATTATAAATATTATTTAAAAAGTAATTAGAAAATACTTTTAAGAACTTTTAGGAAGTTCAGAAAATGATCTGTTCAACATGTTTTTAAAATGTCTAAATCTAGGAAACTTGGGGGCCAAAAATACCTTTAAAGGTTCTGGTTCAAACTTCAGTCAGCGACCACAGCAGCCAGGTGTAGGTGGCATAGCAGGGCCTTCTGCTGGTAAATTTTTATTTTGTTTGTCTCATTGAGATAAATTAACCCCCTTAACAACCAAGTCTATTAGGAATCTACTTGATGGTGTTGAGTCAAGTGTTGACTCTAAAGTTTCTCTGATGCCAAACCCAACACTGTCAGCACCTCATCAGCATTTAAGATGTGAATAAATGGTAAAGTGAGTTTTGTTATTGACAGGGTTTCAGGGCTTGAGTGGCAGCCCACAGCCTCGACCAGCCTTCCAGTCACCCATGAGCCAGCCAGTGAGGCCCCAGCAGCAGTCACCACAGCACAGGCCCCAGCAGCCACAGACCTTTCAGAAACCAAACTACTCCAGCAGTGTTATAGGAGACAGGGAGGATAGAGCCCCACGCAAGTCCTTTGGTATGTAACTGTGGGGACACTGTCCAGTAAAGTCTTACTTAGATGTCATGTATTGTTTCTGTGATAGGCAGAATATAAGTACATTGAAAGACCATTGGTATATAAATAACAGGAGATTTTGATTATAGGTTCATGCATGGTGCTTGTTAAAACATTCTGAATAATTTTCATAAACAGTTGAACTCATGTAATCTAGTATATTGAAGGTTATTTTATTATACTTTAAGTACATCATTAATTAAAGAACAGGTAGTACAGTTATAATTTCAACAGTGTTTACATCAAACCACTGATGATAAAAATGTGAACCATTTGTTATAAGGACCAAAACCAAAAGTTAGTGCAGACACCTTTAATGATTTACTTGGGGAGCATCAGTTCACTAGTCGCAAGGACAATGAACCCAAGACTTTGGGAGACATGAAGAGGAAGCAAATGGTAGAGGAGATGGATCCTGACAAGTTAAAGGTATTTCTATTTGATTCATAGATTTTAGTTGCCAATATTTTGAACAACATTCTCTCAGGATGTTGAGTGTTTGACCCCAGGAAGAATGATTAGAACATGTCAAGCGGAAAATATAGAATCTTTAAAAATCTCCTGGCTAAATAATTTGGTTCTTATAGAAATGCAGCATCTATAGAGATTGTTTTTACAGCTGTAATTGCTGTCAGGGTTAAGGCTTTAGGTTTAGGGTTGCTGTACTAGCAAAAATGTCTTTGTCTACACCCAACCTGTTTTTAGTTTACATTATTCATAATATGTTTTCATTTATGAAAATCACTTTTCTCAACATTTATTATTTAATACAACCAACCTATTGTAGTAGTTTTGTCCCTTTGTATTGTTCCTACCTGAAGTGCACTAATTCAACTATCACTCTGCTGTACTCCCAATGAGCTTATATTCAGTGTTTAACCACATAAACATTTTATATTTCTTCACCTCTTGTTTTCTTGCAGATACTGGAATGGACCAAAGGCAAAGAGAAAAATATCCGTGCTCTTCTCTGCTCTCTTGGCTCTGTCTTGTGGGATGGGGAGGCTCGGTGGCAGCCTATAGGCATGCATCAGCTGGTCACGCCTGACCAGGTCAAGAAGATTTATAGGAAGGCAGTTCTATCTGTGCACCCTGATAAGGTCTGTAGAATTTGTGATCAGATAGGCTTATCTAGAATTGTTTTGGGATTTGACCTGTCTTTTCCCATACTATTATGTTAGTACTTTGACCTTTAATATTCGCTGTAGGTTGCTATTTATAAAAGATTGTAGTCTATTTCAGTTCCAATGAGCTCTACTTCAACAGGCCTCAGAACTTGAAAGATCTCTCTAATCATATTTAATTGTAACTCTGTATCATTTGGCATATTTTCATTCCTCTTGGACTTGCCATTACGAAATGCACTAATTTAAATTGTCTCTGTTGTTTTTTTAGCTCACTGATGATCCAAACCAACCCCTAGCCAAGCTGATATTCATGGAACTGAATGACGCCTGGGCCAAGTTCGAAGAAGAGGGTTGCAAAGCATTGTACTAAGAGCATTTGTAGGTCTTGTAGTTGTTGCCGTAAATTATTCATTTATGCAAATTGTATGCAAATTAGCAACAGCATAAGCATCTGCGCAGCTAAGATGGTAGTAATTTATTTCAGGCTAGGCATGTTTAAATGCAGGTACCCTTGTGTTGTTTTTTTTATTCACTGCTATTTGTAAAACTTTTTTCAGATTAGCTGAGCATCAATGTTGCATCATCAGGATCTTTAGGAATTTTAAAACTTTTTTTTTGTTAGAATTGTATTTATAAACATTTTAATTTATTAAATTTGTGTACAAAAAACAGTAAAAATGTGCATTTAGTATAGACATATTTCTGTAGTTATACTTATTAAGTAGCTTTTATTTACAGTGAAGCTTAATCTGTTGTATTGTTTAAAATTGTTTGTAAAAGCTAAATTAAGCTAATTATATTATACTTAAAAATGCTGTTGTCTATTGTTAGCTGTCGCAAAAATCATTCAGCTAGATAATTCGATTAATTTGAAATCAGTTCTTTTGTTTTAAAATTTTGATTAATACTTTTTAAAAATTGTACAGTAAAAAAATCTTGAAATTTGCTATATGTACCGGTATATTCTGAATACTTTATGATATAGTGAATTAGTCAGAAGAGACAATGTTACTGTAAAGTTTTTAACCAAATACTTGTTTTAGCTCTTTTTCTTGGTTCACAGTCATGGACTATGTTCAATACTTCCAGTTCTAGTTTTTAAATTTCTTTTACTTTATGAATGTAAAAAAAAAATGAAATATTGTATAAAATGATGAACACACAAAAAATTGCTGAGATGAGTACTGTGATAGAAAATATTATACTCTGTGAGTGTTTTAGGATGGTGTTGCAGTATGATTTGTATGTCAAAGCTTATTAAAGCCATAATTGTAATATACAAGCATCTCTTGTGGACCAGAATTTCTGCCATCCTTAGATTAAATATTTCATAAATACAGGTGATGATATTTCTTATGTGTACTTAATTCTTTTTTTACTATGTATATTTGAAATATTGTAGGAAAATCTATTTTGGTTTGCTTTTTTGTATGGTTGTGTCACATTTTTTTGTTTTGCTTCTGCTCATTCCATTCTAATGTCAAACAAATTTTATTTTTAGCATGGAGAGAACATTCCTCTCATTTTAAACACTATTCAAAGTGTATAGAAACAACTGCTTGTGATAATTTTATTTGCTATAAATAGAAACGTTTTAATAGCTAAAGGAAAGGTTTATTTTATTGAAATAGATGAGTTGAATTTATCATCTTTATATTACTATATGGTAGTATGTGTTTCTTTTACCAGAAATCAAAACGAATAATTTAAAAATTTTGTGTTACAAACTTTTTTCTAAACTAAAATGACTAAGCATTTGAAGGGGTCTTACTTTTTATAATGTATTTTTTTATAAGTACTGTTTTTGCTTAATTTTGTTCTTCTAATCCCAACTTTCATTTCTAGAAATAGATTTGTGTTCATCTAATTTTATTTCATAACGGTTGTTAAAATATATTCAAAGATATTTAAGGAAAGAAATCAAAGCTGCTATTTATATTTAAATAAAGGAGCTACTGCTCAGTCTAATTTTAGAAACTGCTCCATTGGACAAGCACAAAGTCATTTGCTCACACAACAAACCACATACCTGTACAACTGATTTTTTTTTTGCTTACATTTTTGTACAACTCTAAACCCTCTAATTTAATTTTTTTTTTCTGACAATTTATGCCCAAAATATTTAATGTTTTTTTAAAATGTAAATATTATCATGAGATTATATATTAAGACAATAATTTAAAATGTGGGGCAAGGTTTTAAAAATATAGAAAGGCAGTATCTGTTGTTACAATAGACTAGCTATTAATAAAACAATTGTTAACTTTAAATGTGAATTATTTCCCTTGAAGTTTTTAATTACTGATATGTATTCTTGAAGAGCACTGACTTAGTAACTATTTATTCAAGTAGTTTGAGACATTTGTTTAATATTTAAGCAATACACACTGTTTCTTCATATCCAGTGATTTGTACAGATGAATCCATGTGATTTGCTGTAATAATCTCTACCAACACCTTTGAATATGTTGATAGATTTTAATGGGTTTACTGTTTGTATGTTTAGTCATGGTAATGCTGTTGTTTTCATGTCATTCTAGAGAGAAAAATTTAGAAAATCTATCAATCTTATGAAATTAGTCCTAATGTAGTTTCATTGCATTCATTTTGATGTTCTAATGCTTAGTAATGCAATTTTAAATCTGGGTACAACTAAAGTACCAGTTTTAATGTGTCACCACTGTTTATAAATATTATCTGTACTGTTTAGAAAGCATAGAATATATATTGAGTAATAATTTTTTATACTTTGTATTGTCTTTAGTAATTAGTTAACGAAAAACTTTGTACTTTCTGAACTAATGGTTAGTCTTGTTAAATAGCTAGTTAAACTCTTTCTTGTACAGTGTTTTAATTACACATGCTACTTCTGTTTTTTACTGCTAATAACTTTTAACAATCAGCATGCCGAAACAAAAATACCCCAGCAGTTTCACACTTCTTGTGTTAAACAGCTTGGCATCATTTGTAAAAACCACTAGACACAAGATTCCTGAACAAAGTTAAGAGACAAAGATTAAATGTTTAATGCATCAAGTAGTAAAGACAACAAAATTAGCCTGCCTTGATCATAGAAATTTGTTTGTTTTTAAAACTTTTTTTTTTACATGAAGCCTAAAAAGGTTTTTACTAAATGCTTTTATTTTATATTGTTTTTCATGAAGGTGTAAACATTTTGCTTTGAATAGAAACTGTAGGATTGTACAAACTGATGTGTTTCTTATTCTGTGCAATACATATTGAGGGACTTAATGTTACTGTTTGTAAATAAATAGCTCTAATATTATTTTGTTTTCTTTTCTATTTAATAAAAAGTCTGGAGAACAGTATTCATGAAATATTCTGGAAAGCTGCTTTAAAAATGTCGACAAGTAGTTTTAAATATTATTAATTTTTGACATTGAAAGAAAAAGACTGCATGAAACAGCAGAAAAGAAAAAAGATACTCAAGTATAAAACAAAATAAAATACATTTTTCAAGTTATAAACAATTTATTTTGACAAATAAATGTGATTTTAAATCTAGCTAATATCTTGAACTTTAGTCCTTTCACATAGTCCATTAACAACATACTGGAGTCTACTAGGGTTTGTGTGATATAAGATGAACAGCTCCCTTTCTTTGCTAAGCAAAACATTATTTTTCAGAGCCTGAAATAAAATATTTTAAAATTTTCAAAACCCATTTGAAAAGTGCTTGTGCTTTGGAGCTAAATTACAGAAAAAAATATAAAACAATCATATTTAGAAAAAAAAAAGTCTTACTGCTTTTTTGGTATTGACATCAGCAATGACGCCTGTGATATCAGTTTCAAGTGAGCTGAGTTTAGACATGAGGGTGGCCATAGCTGACTGGACGTCAACGGGGGAGAGACAGGGCAAGCCACTGGATGTGCTGGAGCCATCATACAAAGCTGACTCACAGTCTTTAACACATTTCTCTCTACAGTAAAAAAATTTTTTTTAGTATTAGTAGACATAGTCACTATGATCATGAAACTTGTACATGGACATGAAAAAAAAAATAACGCAGCTATAATATAAAATCGGTACTTCAAATATTAAAATAAAATTTCAAAATGTCAAAAAGTACATGAAAATCAAAGATTTATTACAGGCAAATTGTTAAAAGAGGTGGGCAGTTGATAGAAAACAATTTTTTTTTTAAATTAACTAATGAAAGAAAAACCTCAAAAGAGTAAAGGCCAGCTTAATATCAGACTTTTCCCCCTGTACTAGCCCTGTTGGCAGGTACTCCATACAGCCTCAAAGGATAATGTTTAACCTGTGTAAAAACCTGTAATGCAGGTTGGCAAACCTGTGTCTTATGTCAATACTAGCCCTAGCTTAACCTGTGCCTTATGTCAATGCTACCCCTAGCTTAGTAAGTGAATTTCACACTCAGACCTGACTGGGATGAGGTGAAGTTGATCTGTTTCTCTGTTCTACAGATAGAAGTGAATACTGTGGTCAGCACCATGCCCAAATATCTTTCCCTAACTCAAGTGAGCTGAACTTAAGAGCATGGCAGACTCAGGAATGTACTACAGACAAGCCAAAGATCTGATCTCAAGACTATAAGTTTAGTTATTGAGTTTTGTACAGCTAGATGAGCCATCCCATGTCAGTAATTATAAAACTAGTACTAGGACTGTAACTACTTACAGCTGACTGACTTTTGAAATGTACTTCTCAAAATCTGTCTGGTCTATGGACTGAGCATTCTTGTATTCACTGTACAAGTTTTTAGCCCTTTCAACAATTTTTTGCTTTGGGAGGTAGAGCATTTTACTATCGTCAGTTGAATCTCCTGAGGGATAAAAGAAATAATTCACACATTTTGATACTGACTGCAAATTATAAGTAAAATAGGGACTTTTCTATCAATGTGCATTAGATATATATTCACACTTTACTTTATAACTTCATCTCCAACCCCTGTAACCAACCTGTGTAACAATCAACTGTAACCAACCCCTGTAACCAACCTGTGTAACCAGCAACTATAACCAACCCCTGTAACCAACCAGTGTAACCAACCTGTGTAACCAGCAACTATAACCAACCTGTGTAACCAGCAACTATAACCAACCCCTGTAACCAACCAGTGTAACCAACCTGTGTAACCAGCAACTATAACCAACCTGTGTAACCAGCAACTATAACCAACCTCTGTAACCAACCAGTGTAACAATCAACTGTAACCAACCCCTGTAACCATCAACTGTAACCAACAACTGTAACCAACCACTGTAACCAACAACTGTAACCAACCCCTGTAACCAACCCATGTAACCAACCACTGTAACTAACCCATGTAACCAACCACTGTAACTAACCCATGTAACCAACCCCTGTAACCAACCAGTGTAACCATCAACTGTAACCAACCCCTGTAGCCAACCCATGTAACCCACCTGTGTAACCAACCCATGCAACCAACCAGTGTAACCATCAACTGTAACCAACCACTGTAACCAACCAGTGTAAATGTAACAACTCTAACCAACAACCATAACCAGAAACACAGAATTACCCAGCAAGTGGTAGAGACGTGATGATGATGTGTCTCTGGAGTCCACAACACTGCGCTCAAACTTCTTTACACCCAAGTCTGGGTCGTCCATGTCTTTCTGTGTGAATAAACCATTTGCCAATTTATACACAATAAGTAAACAAATTCTTGTTTGACACTTAAATGTGTACTACAGGAAAATGCTAAATTACAGTTAACATATCAGTATTAAGCTGGGACTTAAGACTCCATTTAAAACTTTTAAAGGTGGGGAACTTGTTAATAAAAAATAATGTGTACTCACCATCCTTTGCTGCCACTCTGTGAGATGTTTTTCCAACATTTGTCGAATTGATGACAAAAGTGCATGCGTCTCCCTGTGGCATTTGGTCTCTAGGTCATACAGCATTGTTAGAAATTCATTCCGTGCTCTCTGACTTAAGAGATACTCAATGATCTGTTAAAAAGTTACAGAAAAGGTCTTTTATAATTAATTTTGAACTTTTTAAAAATGTTGTTAAGTAAAAGGCATTTAAGAAGCTCTGACTTATAAGGCTAATGATCCGTTAAAAAGTTGCCAAAAAGACTTTTATGATTATGTTCAAACTTTTTTTTTTTAATGTTGTTATGTAAATGGTATTTTAGAAGATAAGATACGGCTACTTTGATCTACAACAATGATTTACCTTCTCTTGATTTTTGGTAAAATATTCTTGACGTTTCAATTTCAGATCATAGTCTCCTGTCAGTATTTCAGTTCCCTGTAAACTTCCCAACTCATGCAACAAATCTGGCAGTGATGCTACCAAGGCAGAGGCCTCTGCTTTTGCTGCTTCTATGCTCTGTTCTGTGCTATGGTGGAGGCGGCTGCCGACAAAGTGACAGGACATAGTTTGAAATGGAATGTTAGTGTTACATATGGGACTGAGTGGCCTAGCGGTAGAGAGCTAGACTGCTAACCCGTAAGTCTCGAGTTCGAATCCAGGTTCAAGTAAGTAGACCGTCCCTGAGTCCACCCAGCTCTGATGGGTACCTAACTCACGTTAGGGTAAGTAAAGGCGGCTATGCATAGTGCTGACCACACTATCCCTTCATATACTGAGGTCACAGAAACAAGTGAACTCTACTTCACTTGCCCCATAAACTGTCAGGTTTGAAAGGGAACTTTACTTACTAAGTGTCACATGGTAACGGCCTGGTCTAGTTTAAGACAAATCAATAAAATTGTACCTGATTTCTGAGGGTGATGTGGGAAACTGGCCAGATTTCAGTTGGTGGAGTATGGACCTTGCCTCGTGAACAGCATTCAATGCTTTCTTAGCCCTAACTAATGCATTTATGCGGTCACATTCACTTTTTGGAAATCTGTGAGAATATAATTATTAATTAGTTTTTTTAAATTCCTCTAAATACTCTAATGCCTATGGGTATTATTCTCATTTAGACTCAAGCTAAATCAAATAAATTATAATTAGCCTTGTAGAAAAAAAAATGCTTAATTAATATTTATACACATGCAAAAAAGTTAAGATTTTAGTGAACAGGTTGAACACTTAAAAATCAAAACATTTTTTTAAAACTTAAAATAATTTTTTTAATAAATTCTGTCTTTATTGATATGTTCTATATTTAAGACTGCCTTTAAAAGTTGAGCAAATACTCTAACATATTCTCTATCTTTATGAATAAATTCTCTAACATATGCCCAATCTACATTATAACACACATTTGCTGCAGACGACTAAATTCCTCGCAGTCTTCAAGGAAACTTGCATTTTCTTCACCATCAACTGCAAGTTTTTCTGGTGAACTAACATCCAGAAGACCATACTGTGAACCATCTTTTTCCCCTGCGAGATCTGCAATCCCCTAAAAAAATTATATTGAATATCATGAAAATCTTTGTTTCAGTTTTTTTAAATGTCATTTTTTCAGAAACATTTGACGTCAGACTGAAGGAATTAAGTAAGTTTTTAAACTACCTAAAAATACAAGTATGCAGGTTCTTAGACTAATTTATAGTATATTGTTCATATTCTTAAACTTACTTCATTGTAAAAAAACAAACTATTCAACATGGCAAGTACATACCTCAAAAAACTGTTTTTTAGTAAATGCTGTCAGCTCTCTTGAATATTTTTCTTCTGCTTCATTATATGCCTTTAAATCCAAATGTGATAAAAATGGAGAGTTGGGGGAAGACTCTGCGTTCTCTCCCTTTGGAAGCTGGTAGAGGGTAATCAGAGTCTGGACACTCTGCATCAACTTTTGAAGTGATTCATTAATCTAGGAAATGATAGAAAGCATAATAGAGATTTAGGGGGTAAAAGAAATTGAAATCGGATAATACATTAAAAGTATAATGAATAATCATAAAATTTAAAAAAAAAAAAAACTCTCCTACTTTAATATTTTCTAATCCACATTGGTCAATAACTTGATGGCATGCTTTGATGCTTTGTTCCTCAACTTCCTCCATCTTTGTTACTTTGTTGACCAATGCCATGTGATGAACACTGAAGGTAAAAACTAAATCTATAAATAAAAGTATAGGGCTACCACACTTTTACTTTCTATACTAAGTAATATTTGTACCAAGTTTCTAAAAGATCAACATTAAAACATTCTCTGATAAATTATCAACTGTAAAAATATTATCCTTTTAATGAGCATTACTTTTATTTTTTAGCTGATACATGGGTAAAATAAATGTCTTAAAGTATTCAACTAAATAAGTAAAACATGTATATTTACTTTAACTTGTTACAGCGACTTTTCAAGGTCTCCTTTTGCAGTTTGGTTCTTGCTAAAGTTTCTTTCAAGTGGTCAATATCTTCACTTAGACAATAAAACAAAAAAAAAAACAAATTTACAGACCTAATTAAAAAAAAATTGTTAAATCTTATAAAAACCATCAGAAGTACTAACAACAATGTCAACAGCAAAGCAGAAGCAAATACTGTTAAAACATACTTTTACTTCAATTATACAACAGTGAAAATTTACTCACTCTATATCTTTTATTTTCTGGCTATCATCTGTGCCCAATGCTTTTAAAGCCTCCTCCAAGTAAGGGCCACTCAGTACCATGCCTGATTCTTCAATTTCTTTATACCTGAAAAATAATTTGGTTCAAATTGATGCAATCATATTGTCAATGTTTTTTAAAAATATTTTGGGTTGAGTCATCAAAGTTATTTTAAAAACATGCTTAATTGCTATAACTCAAGCTCGCTTAGAAACAGTTAACTTTTAAAAAGTTATTGATCTATATATATAAATCATAAGTCACTTTAAAGATTTCCTTATGTGAATAATTAATTAAGATATAGAAAATATGAGCCGACCCGCGGTGTATCATTTGCCGCTATTTAGTTGTTTTATTTTCTACTTTTCAGTAATTCATAATTTGTGAATTCGACAGTACCAACGCTGCCACTGAAAATATTTGCTTTAAAACACTATCAGTAGCTCGTTAAGGACGATAACCCTCCCCCTCCTTTCCCCAACCCCCACCCCACACTCCCCCCCCCCCCCCCCCCCATGAAAGTAAACTCCTCTTAGTTAACTCCCCTAAGTTTAAAATTGTTTCAAAATAAATTATCTGCCCCTAATAGCCGTCACTAACCCCGGCTCTACGATTGTAAGCATTTAGCGTGAACCACAGCTCACCAGACCATGTAGGGGTGGGGATGGTAGGGAGCGCTCTTACAGCTTGGTGTTTTCTATCGCCTCCAAGAAGAGAATTATATATAGATAGAAAGGTATCTAAGAAGCATAGAACTAATATACTAATTGTGACAGTGGAGTATGAAGAGAAAAATAGTGTATCTAACATTTGCTCTAGGTGTTTTGATAAACTGTTGTCAAAATGGAAGATTTTCTGATTATAAATTGCAGTCACTATTGTAATTTCTTGTTCTTAAATGCACCACACAACTGAGTTAGTTTCTTCTCTCCAAATATGGTTTCCTATATATTAGCTGTACACATTTCATTAGTATAATAGCAGAGTTTGATCATGTTAACCACACTCTTAAATTTTAACCACATTAGTATCAAGATTTTTTGCTAGAAAGTTCCAGTCTTTTACATGTAATTTCTTTGATAAATGTCGCTTCTTTGATTTGCTTACAGAAAGTTTGAAAAATAATTCCTAATAAATAGTTAAAGTAACTTTCAATCCAAACATTATGGAGGCTTAATGCGGCAAAGATCGTCTAGGTTTTGTTGGTACGAATGAACATGTGTGCAAATAATATGCAATAACTATACCAGTGGTTCTCAACCTGCATTTTGATCGAACCCCAGGGTTTTGGTTAGCCCATCTCAGTGATTCAGCACTGATAGGAGGGTTCATTCATTGAAGGTTAAGAAACACTAGGCTGTACAATAGACCTAGTCTGAATGACCTGTCGAGGCTATACTGGAGCTCATTCTGCTAGAGATTCAAAGGGCCGATTCTAATCTAAGTATTATCCTAATTTATTATTAGCCTATTAGGCCTAAAAATCATTAAATCTAGGACTATAGTTTATTAATCTTAATTAATCCAATGCCTCTACTTTCTTCTTATTCGTTTTTAATTTTAGTGTTGGAAGGGATTCCCTACAACTCAGTTTTCAGCCTGCTTTTCTTTTTGGATTTGCTTCCATTGGTGCCATAGCCTTGTCCAACCAAGAACAAACTACAAGGCAGCTGTTGTTTGATTTTGGAGTTGTTTCTTTTGGAAGAGTTGCTGTCCCAGGGTTCAAACTCAAGACTTATCGATTTAGCAACCATGGCAACTCAACCACGCCAACTTCTACACCCAAGGCCAACCGATAGGCCCCAATAATTAAAAAAATATAGGGCCTAGGCCTATATTTTTAGAACACTAGGTTACATTAAAATTAATTAATTTAATCATTTCATTAAGTAAAGCCTACACTACATGACTACTGTCATTTTTTTCATTATGAATTATGACATTAGGTCTAGGCCTACACATTATTAAATTAGTCATTATGATTAGGGTGTTTAGGCCCTATTGGCTATTAAAATAAATTATTATATAATATAGGGTGATAGACTGATAGGGATAGGGCCATAGATTGGCATAGATGCCTATTTTATTTTTATTAGGCCCTAACTAAAGTAAAAGTAACTATAATAATCATAATGCATCCTTAGTTGGTGGATCTAAATTATTCTAAATCTAGATCCAAATAAATCACTCACTCTTCCAACTCTTCTTTTGTCAAAACATTGTCTTCACTGATATTATTACAAAACCACTCTAAAAAAGGTAAAGTCGATGGGTTTTCAAAAGCCCATTCAAGTGCAAGGGGATCCAACGCATTGGAGCCTGGATATCCAATTCGTTTCAGAGTTTCAATAAATTGATGTGAGGACATATTGTGATTTAACAAGGATCCGGTACTTCAACTCTTGTAGAATCTTAATACAATTTCATCTTGAAATTAACACAGACTAAGATTATGAATGTATGAAGAAATTCGTGTTTTTGATTTGGCTTGTTTTGTATCTGGATTTGTAGGTGGCTTTATTTTTATTTTGATTACTCCTCGATTAGAAATCTAGATTCTACTTTTTTATTGGGTAAATTTCACATACGGAAATGAACCTAACCAATGAAAACAATTGTCATATAAAACTGTGATGGCGGTCTGCACAAAAGTTTGTTACTGAGATTCAAAATAAAAAGATAAAAGGTATTTTAGTTTGCATAACGTATTAAAGTGTCGTCGATTTTTTAAAACATCGACTAGATATCTACACTTCTAATGTCTTTAAAATATTGACATGGTACATATTACATTAATCTAGATTTTAGATTGTAATCGTGGTTATTGTTTCATTGTTTTGCCTTGAATCAGCCTTTGCAGAGTTTGCGGCCCTTAACCACTTTCACTTTGTCTCCTAGAAATCTAATAACTTTTTTTTCAGTTTTTTAACTTTATATTAACTTATATTTGTTTGGTAGATCTAGAGGCTAGACTAGATTCTAGACTCTAAATCTAGTCAAATCTTAGCATCTAGCTTTATTCTTTTGAATCTTAATTCTTAAACATACAAAAAATGAAGTATGATGAATCATTCATTGAAATGAATTAAATTCAATTAATTAATAATTATTGATTCATGAATGATTCAATTGAATGTATTGTATGCTAAATCAAACAACTACACTAGCCTAGACTCTGGCTAGACCTAGTGGCAGTGGACTCAGTTACTAGACTAGCATTAGCAACTTATTATTACCACAAGACATCTAGATCTAGCTAGCTACTTTACTACTGTGTTGGTTGTGTACTGTTGTCTGTCTATTGTCACTATTCATCACTATTGTCATTGACTATTGTTGAGCACTGTGTAGTAAAGTGTGTAGTGTAGTACTCCATAGTGAGTAGTGTGTTACTGTAGTTACTGTTAGCCAGAGTGTGATAGGTTTTTATTTTAGACTCTCTACACTCAGACTCTGGCTTAGACAGTATAATTTAAAGAAGAAAATATAATTCTGAGCGCATGGAGAAGTAACACTTAGAAAAAATTAGTATAAAAGAGGAGGGGTGGGGGGATTATTAAGTATACACTATAGGGGCCTACAGTACAGCCTTAGTATTAAAAAGGATATCAGGAGTATTAACAGTGTTGCTAATTGATTTTTATTTTAGTAAATATTTTAACACAAAACACATAGGTTTTTATAAATTGTAGGCCTATATGGATGATTCATTCTTTTCTTTTTTGGTAGGCCTAAATGAAAATACACAATCACAAGTACACCTATCAACTATATAATTTTGATGCATTATTTTTTATATAACTAGGCCTATATTGGGCATACAAGATAATAGTGACATGAAAAATAATTTATTTTCATTCTTATTTGTAGGCTGCCTGTATTGTTTTACTATACTTATACACCAAATTAAAATCATGGAACCTCAACATCCTCTCATAGTAAACAACCCTTTCCATCAACTCAAGGGTATTGGAAGGTATAATTTTCATTTTATTATTTAGTCAACTGCTAATATACATTTATATCTGAATATTTGTTAATATAAAATAGCCCATTTTAATTGTTTAATACTTTAAAATTTAAAAAAAATATAATGTATTAAAGTTGTGTTAATAAATATGGTAGTTTTAGTTTAATTTAAACCAGTCTTTAAATGTTAAGTTTCTTAACTATATTATATTTTTACAGGAGGACTGGAAAACTCATAGTGAAAAAGAAAAACATCAATGCAGAAGATAGTGACATAGAGGATTATTTTTCTGGTGCAGGTAAGTTTTATTATAACAACTGGGAAGTCTAATAATTAAAATGCAATGTAAGCTTATATGTGAAGAGGAGGAGACAGCTTTAAAATCATTGATATATTTATATGGCAAAAATTGTTTTGTTTTTTAAGATGATGATGAAAGTGTTGATGTGACAAGAGAGTCTTTGCTGTCAAAAGAGAAGCTAGAAAGTATTTTGAAAGATGATGATGATGATATAGGCAGTGCCCCTGCTGCTGATGTTTCAAAAAATAAATTTGCTATACCATTGGTTAACTCAGCTAAGCAGTCCTTGTCAGAGGTAGTATATGTGTTTCAACATTTTCTCTAATTGTATATCTTATTAGAAGTGGGGGGAAGCTAATTTAAACCATGTAAATTTTTATAAATTTACTGACAATTGTTTTTAGTTATAACTTAACAGATGTTTGATTATGGTTATCTAATCCTCAATTCATCATTAATTACCACCATTTTTATCATAATAAGATTACCACTAATAACAGCTAGATGTAAAAATAACAGTCCCTGAAACATGTTTCACTGTATCAGCTATTTATCCCACTAGAAATTAAATTAGTTTTATTCAAAACATTTTAAATAGTTGATATTTATTGGACTAGAAATAATCAATAAGCTTTGTTATTGGTTACAGAATTTTAAAAATAGGCTAACAGACATGTATTTATATTATGTGCATTAATACATTCAGGATGATGAGATTAGAGTTGTCAACCCTTTTGCTTGGAATCCAAGATATGGGAGGTAATACCTTTCCTTAATATAGTTTTACTATCCCACCTGTCACTGTCTTACAAGAATGCTTTAACTTTAACATCCTATTGTAATAAAAGGAATATGAAAAAAAAAAGTAGAATGCAGGAAAAGATACAGTACCTAACAAGAAACACTAATATAATGACATTGATAATACATAAAATTACACCCTAATCTGTCTAAATTTTAATATTAATAATTATGAGAAAACAAGTTAATTAAAAAGTCTAGTGACAATTTTAGCGCAATTTCCTTATATCGAACCTCAGCTTATTAATACGGTACAAAAATAACGTTTGATTTAATAAGTAAATTACATCGAGATAAATCATATATTGAGCAAATAAATAATGCAACACAAGTAGTTTTAATAATTCAAAACAAAATAGAAAAAATATTTATTAACGAGATTTTTAAAAAAATCCTTTCGAACCTCCGCTCATTCGCTATGGTAAAATCCTTTCGAACCTCAGCTTATTAATAGGGTACAAAAATAACGTTTGAATTAATAAGTAAATTAAATCGAGATAAATCATATATTCAGCAAATAAATAATGCAACACAAGTAGTTTTAATAATTCAAAACAAAATAGAAACTAGCCTCCCGTATCAGTCGAAAAAAAAGGGGAGAGTAGCCTCCCGTATCAGTCGAAAAAAAAGGGGAAAAATTTAAAAAATCCTTTCGAACCTCCGCTCATTAAAATCCTTTCGATCCTCAGCTTTTGCGCTAAAAACCTACAAGACGCTCAGTTTAAAAATTCTTAATTAATTTTTTGTGACCGAACGAAAGGATATTTTTGAAAACTTTCTTCGGCAATATTGGTTTAAATTATGGCAGGAATCGATTGGTAAATGTTTCAAGTCGCTAAGTGGTCTGGTTGCCTAGATATGTAGCAAAAACTGAATTTGTTCGAGGTTTTTTGGCTTTTACGGGAAATCCATGAAAGAAACCCGGAATTTTTATGGCCTATGTTCATCCTCGTAACTGGCTTAACATAATTGCTTTTGGAACTAGTCATCGATATTGCTTCGTTGAGGAGGAGATACGACTTAAAGCTGCGGACACACATTCATCCATCCATCCATCCATCCATCCAGAAATGACGGGTTAATAAACGCAATTCTCCAGAATGGAAATTGCGCTAAAAAAATTTAAAATATTATGCAGATCGGAAAATAGGCACATCAATTTATCCCATTTTATTATTCTCTCTGGCAAAATCACCTTGTCTTAATATAGTTATGCTATACTATTTCAAATTTCATTGTGCTTTTATTCTTAAACTGTATTGTTTATATAATTTCAGGAGAACTGGTAAAGACCTTCTGGCTGGGAAAGAGGACAAAAACATGTCCAGATTTAGTGACTTTTTCACTGACAATGGTATGTATATAAACATGTAAAGTTAAAAAAAAATAATTACATATAATTGTTAGGATGGCTAATACTATGATCCATTTTAAAATATAAATCTGATTTTATGATTTAAAACCTTAGTATATAATGTTCTTTTAAAGATGAAACTTTATTAAAACCTCACACAACTACTTCATTTTGTATTCATTGTTTGTTCTTGATATAATAAGTTTAATGCTACCTTGTATATCAAACTGTTTAACAAAGTCAAATTGATTTTTATTTTTTAAATAACTAAAGTATTTATTTTAAAGTATGACAATTAACCCTGTCTTTTCATCTTTGTAGAAGTTAGTGTGTCAATGCTTCCAACGCCAAAAGGCTCTGTCACAAGGTCTACAACTGTAAGTAATTAATTTTTTTTATATTTCTCAAACATAATCAGACATTCCTTCCTTTAACTTAAAAATTACGTAGTACATACGTAGCCTTCAGCATTTGTTGTTCATATGTATGGCCTAGTATGTAATACATTAAGTATTATTTAGATGTAGCGTTGAGACTAGAGGCCTACTAAACAAATACCTATTTATGCTACTTTGTATAATGACAATAGACTTATTTTAATTATTTATTTTTATTTTCAACTTAGTAAAGAAGCATCCACATGCATGTTCCTTATTTTGGTTTCAAATTCCTCTTTTTATGTATGATGTTATGTTCCTACTTTGGGTCACCTAGGGTAAGAATGTCTGCATCATCATTTTTTTTTACACTTGTGAAAATGTATGCTGTAAGAATTGTGCTGACTGCAGACTTTAATACAAATCCTGTATTCCAAATAATGAAAATTAGTTGCATTAATTTTTACATTGTAAATAAAATTTTAAATTGTAATATTGTATTATTTTTCTTAAAGATTTTAAAAGATAATTATATGGGACTTGTATTTATTTTAATTACAGGCTTTGCTTGCAACAAGTACAGATGGTCTTTCTTCAAACAAAAAGCATTTAAAAATGAATTTGAATAACATTGATACAAATGATGAACCTGATCACATGACAAGAACTATTACACCTGAAAATTCTTTACACGCAGACCACTCAGATTCTGGTGATGTTGAACTAAACCAGCCTGACAGAGACAGCAGCAAAACTAATTTGTATGCTACAGGGTGCCCAAATAATGTCAACACTTCAGAGAATAACAGTAGATTCTTTGTGGCAAAAGTTATTTTTAGTGAAAAAGATGTAAATAAATCCACTAGAGAAGGTCATCATTCTATTGAACATTCTCTTGCAGTTTCAGTAGACCCTGAATGTATTTTTCCAAGTTCGGAAAAGAATTCTTCACATTTGAATGAACAGGAAAACACAGGCAAGAGAGAGCACTCTAGTGAATTTCTTCCAATAGACGCAGACTACTATCTACCTAGCATTTCCACATTTCTTAGGCAAAAAGATCACCAAACCACTCGCACAGAATCAAACGAACCTTTGAATTCTACTTTATCAAAAGACGCACAGCAAGAGGAAGGCATGGTCAAATCTGTGAAAAAAACTGGCAGTAAATCCAGAAGTGTCAATAGGAGTAAACGAATCCCTGATAAAATAAGCTGGCATACCACACTACCTATGGGAAATGAACAGTTAAATGTTCAGTTGCCTGACCTTTCCCATGGTCCTAAAATTGATATTTCTTCCAGTTCCATTACTCCAATTGAATCTGTCAGGTTGGTTAGTGAAGGTCTCGTAGTAAATCCTGGTCTAGAGCCATACAAAATCATCCAGGTAAGTAATTTTAGTGTACAATAAAATTTCCAGTTGTAAGTAAATTGGTTGATTTTAATTGTTTTCTATAGCAAGTACCCATATAGTGAATATTGATATATCACCGTTTATATACTTTTAATGAAAAATTGTACTATATCTAGTCATCATTGGAAGAACTTGAGGCAAAGACAGTCAGAGCAAAAACAATGGCAGTGCCACTTGACTTTGGTGGGGATATAACTGGCTCTGTTTCCAACACTGAGAAAGTGGCAGCTGGTCAGTTTTTTGGAATTAAGAAAAGGTAACATTTTATTTCTTGTGTGACGTTTTGGTGTAGCATTTAAGTATTTTTAAAACATGAAGTCAATATTTACTATATTTAAATATATTTTGGTGTAGCATTTAAGTATTTTTAAAACATAACGTCAAATATTTACTATATTTAAATATAGACTGTCATACTCTGTGGCATTAGCTGGAGGGGATGGTAAAACAGGAAGAGCTGAACTACTTAGGAATAGTAACAAGACAATTGATGTCATTATGTAAGTTTTTATTTAAAAAATTATGTATGATGTATTGTATTTAGTAAATATTTTTTAAATTTTTTCAAATTTTATAAAAATATTAACTTAAACAATACAATTTTCCATTTCAAATTTATGAATACTGTTTAATTAATTAGCATGAATTACAATTACTCTTTACAGGGATAACCAATACACTGTCCCTTCACCTTTCATCTCCCTATATCCCAAGAGGGTCTCTGAGATTGAGCTCAATAGATTTCCACCTCAGCCTCCGCCAGTGTCTCTAGACACCAGCACAGAAAATTTTTGCATTGTGGATGAGAACATTATAGTTGCAACCAAACACCCAGTTCAACAGAAAACTGCTGGGAAAACACAAAGACAGAGAAAGAAATCTGGTCAAGGACAAGCTGAGAAAAATAAAAACGCTGATAAGAAGTTAACACGGAATAGTGATGTTGTTCTGGAAGTGCCTGAAAGTTCTACTATACATGAAAAGTCTGTTAACGTTCAAGAAAATCAAAATTTAATTTCTTCAGACAAACAAGATGCAACAGATAAAAACACAGAAAGCTCACCCACTAGGTCACCTGAAGTTGAACTATCCTTGAACCCTAAACGTAGGAAATCTAAAAATATGAACAAAAGTAATAATTTAAATAAAAGCCAAACAAAGTCAAAGAATGACCAGACAGCAATTCACGCTACTGAAGCTCAAATAAGTGCCAACGTTTCAACTACACAACAAAGGAAAGTTGTTGACAACCAGTTCTTTGATGATAACTCTCAAGAGAATCAAAATTTGATTCCATTAGACCTACAAGATGAATTAGATAAAAACACAGAAAGTTCACTCACAATGTCACCCAAAAGTGAAATATCCTTTAACCCTAAATGTAGAAAATCTAAAAATCTTAATAGAAGTAACAAATTAAATAAAAGCAAAACAAAGTCAAAGATTGACCAGGTGTCTATTGCCTCTACTGAAGTTGAAACCTATGTCAGCGTTCCTATTTCACATAAAAGGAAAATTGTTGACAACCAATGCTTGGATGAGATTGAGACCAATGTGATAGAGAAATCAACAGGAGAGAAAAGTAAAGACTTGAAGAAAAACCAGGCTAGACATAAAAAGAAAGGTAAAGAAATGCCAGCTCAAGAAGAAGCATCACCACCTAAACAAATAAAAATGTCTGAGAAACCGGTCAAACACAAGGATAATGCCCCTACACCTCCAGTCAAAAGTGCAGTACCTGATAGACCAAATACACCCCCGCCTAAGTCAACTAAAGCTAAAGCCAAACACAAGAAAAATAAAAAGGATACAAATTCACAGACATCCGAGCTCAAATCTCAAAGTATTTTATCCAAGTCTAAAGTAGTTGAAGGAAAAAATATTGAGGAAAGCACAAAAAATGCAAGTTCTTTAGAAGAATCAGATAGCAATGGAAGCCGAAGAAGTGGTAGAGTGAAGGTCTCAGCTCAGCCTGTCCAGTACCCGTTCTTTAAACAAAAAACTAAAGAAAAACCTGCCACAGCTACTGTTCCTAGAAGAACCAAGGGGAAGAAATCTAAGAGCCAGAAAGTTCGGGATTCAAAGAGGCACGGCGCTACAAAATATGTGCCTGCGACAAGAGCTTCCAGGCGAAAAGCTGGGTTAAATCACAAGACAGTTCTTTCACCACAAGAAGAGGAACAGGAGTTTAGCTGTAATGAGGAAGAGGGTGGTGAAATAAGCGAGGAAGATGAACAAAAAACTGAAGAAAAAATCTCAGCTGTCGGAGTAAAATCTAATTTAAAAACCAAAGGGGATTCAAGTACTTCAAAACTTGAATTAGTTTGTGATAATTCAATGAGTCGTGAAAATGCTAACATGAAATCTAGATTTTCAAGTCCCCGTCGAGAAAGTGACATTCAAATTGGTCAAGTTCCATTGGTTGAATCTATAAATACCCCAAAGTCTACTAGAAGATCTTCGTCAACAAAAAGCAACAAAATATTGGAGCTAGGGGCGAGTATATCATCAAACAGTGGTGATGCTGGTAACACAAAGCATGCAGGGAAACTACCTGAAGAACCAGCTGTTTCCCCAGGTGTTGAAAACAATGAACCTTTTAAAAAATCCACCAAGAAAGCGAAACCAAACAAATCTGTTGGTAAAACAAGAAAAAAGGTAAGCCTTGTCCATCAGACAATTATAGAATGTGATACAGAAGAAGAAAATAATTCTCTACACCCACACAGCTTTAAGAAATCATTATCAAAGGGTAGGTCTTCTTCCAGCTCAAAATTTCAGAAATCTCTTACATTAGAAACCAAAAATAACAACAGCTGTTATATTGACAGCCCTAGTGAAAAGGTACTAGTTGTTGAGTCACCTCATAGCCCAAACACTGAATCTCCACAAGATGACGTAGTCCCAGCACCCAGCATCAGTTCAAGGATAAACACCAGTATAAACTCTACACGCCATGAACAATTTAATACTAGTAAAACTCAGTCAACTAGAATGTTGCCAGAAAAAGATAACAACATAAATAAGAATGATTCCATTGCTTGGGAAGGATCTGAAGAGCAAAGAAAACCAAGGAGATCTCAAGCAGGTCGTATGAGTCAAACAGGAAACAGGAGAACATCGAAAAAACTGTTGCAGATAGATGACAAAAATGAAGGTGGGTTTTTCAATTATGGTTTAGTTACTTGTCATTTTATCTTTCTACAAAATACAAACTTGCATTTTGTTTAATGAATTTTTTTAGTGCATAAATCGTAAATATGTATTTTGTTTTAAAAAATTTACAGACTGTACCACACCATTGAAGTTGCGACTTCTTTCAAGTTTACCCAACATAACACCAAAAAGTGGTGTCTCGTTTAGGCATTCAAGATACCTCACTTCTTCTGTATTAGAAAGTGAAGAAAAGACCCCAAAATCTAGTAGGTGTATTTTTAAATTATATATATAATCTTTTCATGTATGATTTTAGTTGTGAGAATTTTTTAACTACCTAAAGAAATAAAAAAAAATATTGACCTAAATTACTTAAAATGAATTTTTTATGGAAATATTTATTTTGTCACTGTATATTTCCCGTCAGTAAAACCAAATACACCAATTACTGCTGGCCTCACTTCATGCATCAGAGACACCAGCTCAGTAAAACCTAAAAGAAAAGGAAGAAAAGTTCGAATCAGTGAAATTATTGACCAGCATCTGTTATCTCCCACTGAAGGTATGTCTTAATTGTTTCATAGCATTTTTTATTTATAAATGCATTAGCTGTTGTTAATATGCAAGTTTTTTAATTGTAATAAATTTTACCTTGATCAAAGGGATATTATATGTTAAGGCAAATTCAAATGAAAAGCTAGAATTATGTAGTTTTTACTCTATTAGACCCCCTTATCCACAGAGTTTGAAAAAATTTACACTTTCTTGCTAATAAACATCAAAACACTTTCAGCAGCTAGAAAACATTTGTACAAATTGAAAGAATTAAACATCTAACTGTACTACCTTTCCCTTCCTGTAATCAGTAGATACGTCAACCACTGCAACAGTAAACAACACTACCTTGATGTCAATGAATTCAAGCCCTGTTCACTATGCAGAGACTACAGGAATTGGAGGACAGCTCAACACTACCTCACCATTCATGGTTTTACCTGACCTTTCTCATAAAATCGGTACAGCTTGTTGTGACCATGTTGTTTTATTTTTCTCCTTGTAAATAAATTCAAACTTAATATAAAATAGTTTGTCCACAAAAATTGTATTTAACAAAACATGACTGTGTATGATCACTATCTTGAAACTCTTCATTTAACAAAACATTACTTTTTCACATTGCGACAAAAAAAAATTATTTAATAAAAAAATTTGATTTTCCACTTGTTGTAGTACAACCTGAGTCTCCACCTTTTCCTGGCCTGCGCAGATCCAGAAGAACCAGAGTAAAACGTTTAGCTTCCCATAAAGGTGAAGGGATCATCTACAGGCGCGACAGTACAGGTAAAGCATTCTTTTATAGTTGTATGTTTTATTTTACAAAAAAAATTTACTTTGTTTACGTTTTTATCCTTCTCGTAATGTTTCATGAAACAATCTCCTGATATATATTCTCAGGCTACTGTTTGGTGGTAGATGGTGTGCAACCCAGCATTGGAGAAGCAAAAGTCAAAGCTAAAGAAGAAAAACGAAAGAAAAAACTTAAAGAAAGAAAATGTAAGTTAATGTGAAAGAAGAAAAAGTGTTTAAAATATTTTATTTATTTTTTATTCCATTCGTATAATCTTAATTGTTACAATGGTTTTGTGTTAATACAAGTATAGTTATTATTAACTCTAAAATCTTGTAAAAATTTTCCAGAAGTTACAAAACAGTGATGTTATTACCTTGTTCTTTGTCAGAATAAATAAAAAACAGTTGAAAAAAATAAACAACACACATTGCTGCTTATCTTAGTAGCTGTTTCAAAATGAGTTATTTATGTGCATAGAGCTTTAGATTTAGATTGTTAAAAACTTATTGTAGTACATTTGTCTGTGAAATTAGCACCCTTCTTATGGCGTAACCCATGTATCCACAGTGAAACTGGCTAGAGTACCACTGAGAAAGAACAAACGCTTGTCTACACACATGCACCCTACGCAGGATGTAACCTTGAGTACTGATGTTCCCATCATTGATCCAGATACTCAGGAGAACGTTGTAGTTGGTATGTCTCACGTTTAAGAAAAAAAAATTTAAGTAACATTTGCGCCAATTCTACCTTCAGTAATATTTTTTTTAAATATTTAATGAAGAAATAAATTACTTATTTTTAAAATATTTATTTGGCTCTTCAACTGATTTTAGACTGCTAGTGTTACTTTAGTTTTATTGTAATTTCTTCCTTTATTTTACTTACACCTTGCTGAAAATTTGCTGTTACCTATTGCTGTTTTGTTGTTTTACATTTTATTCAGATTTTTAATTAATTGTGATGTTTAACTTTTAAAAATATATTATTCATAGTACAAAAGTAGACACTTATGAAAGCCTCTCATTGAACTATTGTGGTTTGTTTGACTTTTGCAGAAGTGCTTTCCCGCTTTAGTGATGTGACGTGGTTTGGTCCATCACTGGAACCTGTCCAGAGTTTGGATTCTCTAGCTGTTGGCCTCAAGCTGCAGCACCCTGGCTTCAGTACAGGAGAGATTCACATTAGAGCTCTGTCAGAGAAAGAGGAGGAACTTGCAACAAGGACACTGGTTTGTTTTTTAGTTGAACGAGAGCACTGGTTTCTTTTATAGTTTAACTAGAGCACTAGTTTGTTTTATAGTTTAACCAGGGCACTGATTTATCTATAGTTTGGACCATGGCACTGGTTTGTTATATTGTTTGAATCATGACACTGGTTTGTTTTGAGTTTTATAATTAAAACAAAAATTTTTACAAGAATCACTAGCTGCCATTGTGTGTAGAAAGAAATTTGATCTTCTGCATTTTTCACTTTAATAGTTTTTAAAACCTGAGAAACTATTTCTTTCCTCAGATTTTCCATGTTATCAATGGTAAAATTTGTGTTATAATCAACCAAGTTTCTGTAATTGTTGAAACCAGGGATGATTTTTGTATACCAAGAGGTGATTCATATTTTTATTTTTAGTTGTTGCTTTAGTTAAACACATTGGTGCATATTTTTAAAAATGTAATCATTGACTAAAATTTGTTTTCTGCCTGCAATTTTTTGATGATACTTCTCTTATGTTAATTTTGTAATGTTAAAAGTGTTACAATTTCTATAAAAGTTTTCAAAACTTTTAAAATGACTACTTATTAATAAAAATGTTATAATTTGTGCCAACAGGTTCTGTGTACTCACTCAAAAACCTGCGTAGAGATGTGGCTGAACTACAGTTTACAGAAATCAACGATGTACCTGATGTATTGATTGATAGATAGACTTGTTGATGTACAGTATATATGTTACAACAGTGTAAATATGCACATTTTAAGAATTTTTTTTATTATCCTTGTATATATAGATATATATATATATATTGCAAACTACTTTTCTTTGTAAATAACAAATTCATCATTTAACGACACTGACCTTTGAACAAAAATGAACAACTTGTTTGTTAGAGTAAAAATATTTATTTACAAAATAATAAGGCAAATGAAAAGTTACATACATGAACTGTTATGTAGATGAAAAGATTAAGCATTGCAAGAAACTACCGTAGAGTGGTATGTTTGTATCATATATCTATTTAAAAAAAGGTGATTTATGTTTAGACAAAAAAAAAAAATGTTATAAACATATTTGATAATATTTTTAAATCAATTAAGAGATTGTAGTATTTAAAGTTAAATTTCAATACTTTTTTCCTCTCTTTTTCTGTTGATCTTTTATTAAAGTTTAATAATGTTAATGCAGTGGATTACTGTTTAACTTGAGTATTAAAATTTGAAATACAATTATATTAATTGAATTTTAAAACAAATAAATGTGTAAAATGACATTGGTATTTTCAAATTAAAAAATATGATTATTTGAATCTGTATGTTATGTTTTTATGTAGAGGATGTTTGAAAAAAGATTCATTAACTTTTAATCTAATAACAAATTTATTGTTAATGTAGAAATTGTGCACATTAATAGTGTTGACTTTTCGCTTTTAAGGAAATAACTTGATAATTCTATCTTTTAGATATTATTAAAGCACTTTTTAAAAATGTTGAATTTTGTAATATCACAAATTTTAATTATTTTTATCAGCTGAAAAAATTTAATTTACTTTTGCTCTTAGAGACAGTGTTCATTTGACTCAATAAATAAGGCATTTTTCTCATGTATATTTGATTTACACTTATAACATTAACAATAAATTGAAATATGTTATAACCTGGTGTTATTGTTTATGGTCCCTGAAGTTTTGTACAACCAGTCTTTTCATTAAGTAATACAGAAAGAAATTTTTTTTTTTTTTTAAAGTTTAAAAATTTAGTGTGTATGACCACAATTTTGAAACTCTTCATTTCATCAGGTTATGTTTTTGTAATAACATTAAGAAATTATCACAACAGCCATAGCAGTCCAAGTTTTAATTTTTACCCTTCACCATTTACACCACTTTCATCATCCCTGTTGTTTTGGTCCAGAGAAAATTTCAATAGAGCAACAAATATTTTATTCATCAGCAAACTGTGAGTGCTATTAAAGCTTATAGGCGTTTCTCATCATCAGGTCAAAGTAGGCGTCGCTGTCTATTGAAGCACTGACGCCACTGTAGTAATTCTCAAACTCTTCTTTGGTGATCTGTGGATTGCATGTTTTACCAGTTAGTGTTAAACTCAGTAGTTCAAGTTAAAATTTTCTACACTGTCAGTGTCTAAGGGAAAAAAATGTCAACATTATTATAATTTAAAAAATGACTTGGTCTTGTTAGATATGAATAATTATTATGAAATTATTCCGTCCAGTAAAACTGATTTTTAATAATTTTAATTTTAAGGGTTACAGCTATAGAGAGAAATGTTGAAATTCAGTTTAAAATTAGAGTTATTTAATCACCAAGAATGAAGGCAACTTACTGTTGTAATAATTCTGTTTGCACAACTCCTACCTTTATATTTATTTCAATTTCAGTCATAAACTAATAAGAACCATGAGATCTCATATCGATTGGGCATACACTTCTTAGCAACATATTAATATAAATAACAAAGCAAACATACTGATGTCTTGAAGTATGTATCAACATGAGCATAACAAACAATTATGCAGTCAGATTCTTGGTGATTTGAAGTTTGCATTGAATGCTGGATAAACAACTTTTCAAATAATGGTAACTGTTATTTTATGTTAAACTCAAATCACCCACAGAATCTTTAGATACACAACACAGAACCTGTTTACTCATGATAATACAATGGTTATCACTGACAAAAATTGCTTCAAAAATTCAAACAAGCAAAAAATACTACTTCTACACAATCATTACAAACAATGATTTTTTTTTATACTGCCGCAATTCCAGACACAAAAGCACTACTGTCTAAGCTCTAAGCATGCGGTGAGACTAAATTCATGCAAGTGAAAGCACACTATGTGATTTATTTTAAACAATCATCCTAACCTGATCATTTAGACCATAAATTTCATTTTCTGAATAAAAGTTAAACATTTTTTTATCTAAGAATATATCATTTATTTTAAAACAAGAGTTCCCTCTGAAATACAATTACATTTTAAATTCATTTTATCCCAGGAATTGCGTTTTAAAAAAAAATTTCAAGTAAAGAAATTCAAACAATAACACTTTTTACTAGTGTATAACAGTAATATTTATTTGTAAATGTAATACATGTATTAAAAAATAAACATGCATTGCTGCTATGTTGTATTAACTATATTAATTAGTAAATGAAAGCTCATTCTAAAACACTATTTGCCTAAAATGTAATGTATAAATTTAAAACTCTGTTTAATGTATAAAGAAAAAAAGCTTCTTAAATTATAAGCTTAAAACAAAATTTGAAAAGAAAAAAACAACAAATAATATATAGTTGAGACATTTCATTTCTTTACATTTTGATTTGAAAAGTAATTACACAAGTTTTTTTTATCCAAGCTTGATATTTATAACTGAATCTGTTTGTTTTAAATATAATAATTACTAAGAATTTTTTATATTTTTCTATTAAAACAGTTATGAAACTTATACTATAGATCAGGGGTCTCCAAACTACGGCCCGCGGGCCGGATGCGGCCCGCGAGGTCCTCACATCCGGCCCGCGGAGATCTTTTTGTTCAAGGAAAAATCGTTTGTTGGTGATGGCTGAGAAACTTTGCTCAGAAAAATCAAAGACATGCCTGGAATAAACTGGCTCTCGAACTGAAATTTGATAGTTAATGCGGCCCTCGGACTGAAAAGTTTGGAGACCCCTGCTATAGATTGACAACAGCTATAAAATAATAGATTTTGTATTTGAAGTTAACAATGTAACACCAAATACAAAATGTGTCTACAGACATCATATAAGGATCTACAATAACCCAAAACAAACCAAAGAAAAAACTATATTCCTAAAAATTTCATACAACAACACCAAATTATGAAAGTGTTTTCAGATCTAAAACTGGAGCCAAAGATACTGCCAGATGAAGAAACAAAGAAATGAAACAGCTTATTGTGTTAGAACCCTGTAAGCAAAATGTTCATCAAAACTGGACTGAAGCTATGCTAGGATAATAATTGAGCAAAGATATGAAAGCCATGTGAGAAGTCCAATCTTAAGATAAAAAATTTTGTGTATGAATCAATCATACTTTAAAAACAGATACTCCTAATGAATGTATTCACAATGTTAAAGACTTGCATGAAATAAAATTATCACCTCATTTGGGAAGAAACAAAACAAATATTTCCTAAGTAAAAAAATGGCTAAAATCCTGATGTTAGACAAAACTATAAAAAAAAAAAAGAGCTATTGACAAGTGAAAGGAAATATAAAGGTATCTCCACCATTTTAATTGGGAAGAACAAAACAAATATTGCCTAATTAAAAGAAAATGGCTGAAATCCTGATGGTAGACAAACATATGTTGTAAAAAAAAAAAAGAGCAATTGAGAAGTGAAAGGAAAATATTCGACAAGAAGAAATCTTGAAAAAGATATGTAAGGCATCTTATGTTGAAACATCAGCTGCTGTCAGAGAAGTGCTTACAGAAATAGTTGCCAGAGAATAAATCTGGCAAGTGTAAATACAATTTGATTACACCTGACATTATGCATGGATTTCATAAAGATAAAAATAACTAATATTAACATGATATAAATAAGTTAACAGCTACAATTTCCATGCATTTCGCATCATTAGGTCAAAATATGCATCGCTATCAATGGAAGCGCTCACACCCGTGTAGTAATTCTCAAACTCTTCCTGTGTTACCTGTAAATAGACAGCAGGTCTGCAAACAGATGTAATTAGGGTCCCCAAATACAATTTCTGAGCCCTTTGCATAAATTGTTTATCAAATAAGGAAGTAATTCTAAAATTAGAACCCTAAAATTCACTCAATATTTTATCTCAATATTTTCTATAGAATATTTGATAACTAAGGTAATATCATATTTTTGATCCAGCATATTTTCAAACGAGGTATTTCTAATCTTGCCATAACATACTATTCATTATTTCTCATTAAAAACAATGCATATATTTTCATTATAGGGTAGGTTCTTGAATTTTTTTTATTCAAGTTCCTAAAACACAGAATAATGTAAGTAATGTAGAGATTCTACATTAATGCAAATGAAGAATTATATAGGGATTTTGTCAGATGTGATAAGACATAATCCCACAAATTCATATTTTTATGATAATTAATTTAAAATGGAGAGTAGGAAAATTGTCTGATTTGTTAATTCCTTGAAGAAATGATACTAAATTTCTTGATTTTTAAAAATAAATAATGATACTTATTAGTTTGTGTCATAATAAACCTAAATTTAATATTCTGTATTTAATTAGCAGCAATTTCTAGACTATTGGCTGATTAATTTTTAATAAAAAATTCTCTTAACTTGTAATCCAAGTCATAACTGTATTACTAAATGCAATGTTATATAAATACACATTTTAAGAGAAAGTGGTTTATGCACATTTTTCTGTAATTAAAATATAATTTTAAGACAGCAAATTTTTCTTTTTTTAAATTTAATTTTAAAAAGTGAATCTATGACTTATATTTTAATATAACTTAACATTTAACAATTTGTTTTGATAAATAAGCAATTTCCCAACTTGCATAAAGAAAACTCTGAAACTATTTGCTGTGATTACTGTGAAATATAATGACATCCTAAGAAACAGTGTTAATTGATGGAAACCAAACAAAACTATTCTAACGTAACATGCATAGTTGTATATTTCAACTATTTTTATTAAAAATTATTTTACCACTCCCTTAAATGAAGCAAGTAAAAATATATTGTAATTACCAAAAACTTTACTACATATTAAATTTTTATCAAACTGAAATGTAAAAACTGAGAAGATACTATAAAATAAAAACGCCAAAACACTTTTTGTGGTAGATGGCAATTTCTAATATCTAAATAGAATTCTAATTCAATAAAAAATAAAACAAGAAAATGAAATAATTAAACAAGAGTTCTATAAAGCAATTTAACTTAAAAAGATATTGTTTTATATAAGTTCACAGATATTTTTACTTTTTGCATTTAATTTTATAAGACTATTTGTTTCCCCATTTTAATAACTTTAAGATTGTTGCTATTAAAAATATTCCTCATTTAAAAAAAGAAAACAATACTACTTACATTAACGTGGGAAGAAACATCAAAACACAATACAAAGTAACAACATTTATAAAACAACAAATTTTTAAAATCTTACCCTTCCATCCTTGTCGTCACTATCAAATGAATCAAGAAAAAGTCGAAAAACCTGCTCCTCTGTCCATTCACCACTAAGGTACTTTGGATGTTTTTTAGCATTGTAGACACCTTTTAAATCTTCTATTGTCACCACTCCATCCCCTGTTCTGTCTAATTTTTTGAAAGCTTGATAAATCAAGGTTTTGCGGCTCTGGGACATTGCAGGCTAAGAAATGAGAAAAAAATCGTTAGCCTAATGCTCAAAAATAGATAGGCCCTTTCAAAGTAAATTTATGTAGCAATGTTATTCTTAATTAGAATCTTTTTTTCTTAAACTTTAACTAAAACTTAAAAAAGTTTAAGCTTTGAGCCTAATTCTGATTTATCTTCATCACTTTCACATATTATAACATTCCTGCTTAATTTAGAAGTTAAAACAATTTAAAAGTTTTGGTGGTATTAAATTATAAAATGTGTAGCCTTGGGTTAGATCAGTAGAAGGAAAACTCAAATATCTAATGGCTGCTGCAGTTAGGATATCATTTTAAAATATTCACCATCCATAGGTCTGATATTTTTATTTGGTTACATGAATCTTGTACATTTTGTCATAAATATAATGTTTCGTTTTTAGTATTAAAAAAAAAAACTTACCCTCAGTCTAACTAAGAACTCATCAAAGTCAATGGATCCACTTTTGTCTTTGTCAAATATATTAAAAAGTTCATCAATTTGAGCTTTGTCAAACTCTGTGACACCATAATCGTGTAAACCTTTGGCAAATTCCTTTTTATCTAAAGATCTGTTTTCATCATCATCCATAATTTTGAAAGTTCTATGAATAAAAAGACAAGTTATATTAGTTGTTTTTTCTTTATGTATTTTACTATTTTACATCATAAATATAATAATGTTGTGGTAAAAGTGATCAACACAATTCAATTGCAAATATTAGACTTATATTTTGATGTAAGCTTATTCTTACATGCCTACATTCTAAAATAAACAGTTAACCTTCAATATATTTAATATGGTAATTATAGATTGTTTTATCATGCATTTTTATTTATATACTGTATAGGAATAATACTACAAATTCAAATGCAGTGAAAAGTTATTTCAAATCTGTTTAAAATTTTAAATGTAGATTCATAACCATGCAACCATGCAGTATTCAATATAAATATAAAAAACAACTGAATCAACAAATAAAATTACAATTTTAGTTTTTATATTTTCCATATACTCAATTATAAACAAAATATTTTAACATAATAACAATTTTCAAATTTAAACTGCCATTTATTAATTGACAGGTTACCAGTAGTAAATGTGCCTGAGTGTAGTCTGTTGTAAGTTAATTTAACATGCTTAGGTTCATTATATTCACATGACCTAAGAGTTCGAAGGAAATGTCAGGTAAATGCTAGCTCTAACAATTCCAATAACAAAACAGGCATAAAACATATTGGTCATTAAACTGGTTGTTACTGTTTGTTAATTTCAATATGTGGATACTAGGGGCGGTTTTGGTCAAAAGTAAAGCATATATATATATATATATATATATATATATATATATATATATATATATATATATATATACTTGCATATTATATAAATGATACAATGTCAAGAACTGTATGCCAGATAGTGTATATACAAATATTTCGAATTATTTGAGTTTCAAATTTTGTTATTAAAACCAAAACTGTGTAGGCCTAATCATTGTTTAAGGTTTTTAAATTTTTATTTTAAATTAATAAATATTACAGTAAAGAACATTTTAAAAAGTACCATAGAGACAACAATTAGATTGAGATGATTTAATTTAAATAGGGAATATAACAGGCAGACTGAAATTGATACTTTCATGCAAAATGTCTATGATTCAACTAAATATCTGTAAAACTCCTCATGTGTAGCCTATTCATGTAAGCTTGAGACAAAAAATTGTTTTAATTAACTTCTGATAAAGCTGCTACATCGCTAAAGGGGAATGTAAGCTTGCAGAGGCTTACACGAGGAATAATTAATTATGTATAACTTAAACTGCAAGAGGCTCTGCGGACTACAATGTTCTCTGAACTCCAATTTATATGTGTTATGTACAGCCTAGTGTTATAAGGTGATATGATATGCATAAACAATATTTCCAGTTGAATGGTTTCTATTCCACTAATAACATTTAAACAATAAGAATGATTTTGTTTGATCTGGTAACATGTGTTTCATTTCCTTCTATCGCACTTTAAAACAAAATAAAATTCAATAATTATTTTTCATGTGTTATTTTAAAATATCAATATTAAATGGCCATTTTTGTTTATCAATATCTTTTATGGCGCTATCTTGAAAGTTAATTAATTATTTTTATATTATATAAAATCCAATGTTAAGACATGGGCTAGTTGAGTTGCTAAATATTTGCACAAAGTAAATTTGTTACTAAAATGGAGCTCCAGCATTAATGTTCACTTTTACAGAGGAAACTTTTTTTCCTTATACAGTAGTAGTAGTAGGGCCTAACTTGATATAAGAGATATGGGATTTTTTAGATATGAGCTAAAGAGCGAGCTAAAATTTGCTTTGACATACAAGCAACATTTTTAAGATAAGAGTAATCAAATTAGCTGGTATAACAGGTCAAGGAAAAGAAACACCCTGAAAAAGTTTCAACTGGTTGTAAATCAGAGCTATTTCATTACATTTACACAACTCATTTCCAAAACATTTTGGATAGGTTTTTTTAACAGCCTGTGTTGAAAAGTGAGGAAAATGTGGCAAAAAAAAACTAAGTCCAGCAAAGAGAAAAGCAATGACAAAAATTAAATTCCCTTAAGTTTAGTGTTAATAGTGTAAGGAGTAAGTGACATTACCAGTGAGCAAGTGAATGAAATGAAGCTCCTATGCGTGTCTCTCATGTCCCTTCCGACCCGCACTGAGCCTATTTAACTCTGGTCTAGCTCACAGCTCAATTTAAATTTTAGAAATTTTTTTTTACTTTAAACACTTTGCAACAATAGGTGTGGGGGAGGTGTCAAGTGTGATGCCATTTTAGGGGGGGGGGGGGTGGACCAATTTTTTCAATGATGTCGAGGAGATGAATGTTTAAGTTTATGTAATTTATCTCAAACTTTCCTATAGGCTATAAACAACTATAGCCCATGGGATTGTGCATAAATGACGTCACACTCGTAGGGGGGGAGGGGGTCCATAATTTTGTGATGGTATGTGATGAGGGAGAGGGGGGGGGGGGGGAGTTCAGATGTGTCACACTTTTGCATTATAAAAAAATCAATTTTATAAAATGAATTTTAGCCATTATTTCGTGTTTTAGAAAACTGTTTTAATAAGTTATAATAGAGATTGTTTAAAATACTCTATGTGGACAGAGTTCAGACAAGATTTTGGGAAAAATATAGATGTTTTAAGAAAAAATTCAACTGCAATTTTTAGGTAGGGGGGGGGGGGGGGGTTGTAGGCTGAGGTGTGACATCATTTTAGGGGGGGGGCTGGCATTTTGTGACAATGTGTGACAGAGGGGAGGGGGAAAATAAAATGTGTCAAAAAAGCTTGATGATATTTAATTTATGGATGACCCCTATATATATGGGCTAAAGTGTTACTAAATATAAATATTTCATGATTGTGTTAGAAAATAAATGTTTACCTTGCAAGGCCTTTAATTCCATTTGCGCCTCTTGTTAAACAAGCGAGACGCAATCTTTCAACAGGATCAACTGCTGTCTGTAAAGCTTTTTTGGCTTTCATCTGAAGTTCTGTTTGCGTTCTTTGAGTTGCTGCCATTTCTGAGTCTCAGCACGTTCCTAAATTGGTTATAACTTGTGAAATTAGTTCTAGAGTCTAACTGACTACCAAAAACTGGTTTCGTTCCACGCGGGAAGAAAAGTTGTTTATGAAAAAAAAATGTATTTAAAAACTACTCTTGTAACAACGTTCAGCGTTTAATAAAAACGTTGCGTAACACATTTCTCAATTTTAATTAAAAATACAATTAAATCAACACTATTTTGCTAGGAGAACTTTAGGTTAGGAAACTACACATTGAAATGAAAACCAAAGCACATACCACACCGCTGTCTTTATCATGAAGCACAACAGGAAAGGCAAGCCTCTACAGGACTTTACAATATCGATCGCAGAAAAATCCAGGTACACAATCAATGTTTTTACTTGTATCCATAGAAACAAGGGACTGTACCGCGTAAATTTAATTTTGAGATTCAAAAGTAAGAAATTACTACAGTTGACCTGTTTGATTTACAATAATATGATTTATTTTAAAGTATTCATTTAAACTTTTAAATCTAATGTAAAGATAAAGGCTTATAGTATGTAACTTTTGTGACCCAACTGGAAATACCTATATAATTCTATGTGTAGGCCTATGCAGTATGCCGTATGACTATTCGCCCACAATAAGATTTTCAACATGTGTAATGTAGGCTAAAGTTTAAGTGACCCTTCTAAATTTTAAAATTAAACTCTATCAATTGTTTGGTCGCAACCGTGTTGTATGACTCCTCACTGTTTTTTTTATAATTTAACTGCTTATTGTTTTATTTAGTGCCAAGGCCATAGCTTAGGTCGAGTGAATATGAAAATTCGAAAGTAACTTTCTTTCAGGTAGACTCCAGATCTAGATCTAGATCTAGTAAAATTCTGAGATATAAAATTGTTTTTCGTGATCTCTAAAAATGAAAAGTATGTCGCCAACAGGAGATAGTGTTTATGTCCAAGCAGTTTATCATAGGGAGGGGAGAATATGTTGTGTGTGATACCTTACGTAAAATAGAAAAAAAAGGCTGTTGTCGGCCTTGATTACTAAGTCACTAACATTCGTCTTCTGTGTTGAGTTTTCCTAGGTAAAAACGAAGGTGGCATATACAAAGAAGAATTTGTTAGATGCGACGCTTTATTTTATTTTCTACTGAATTAACACATCAAGGCCTATTTCGTGCATATAATGTTAGCAGCCCATTTAGCCCTTTTATCTCATTACTGATTTATATGTTAACCCTACAGGCCTACACAATTAGTGTACTTGCAAGCCAAGGCCACTCTGGCTTTTGGTAAAGGAAAAATAGTATTCACAATTTAAATGAAATAAAACATGAACAGGATTTGAATGTCAGTTGGTTTAAAGTGTGGTTGAATGAAATAAAACTCCTGTTATCAAGTTCACATCAATCAAGGCTTATTGTTCATGTGTCACTTGCTTTAAAATCCCCTGTTGCGATCAATGCATTTAAATTGTGGCAGCTGTTTCCTTCATTAGATTTTAAATTGGACGATTTTATTTACAACGATTCATTTGTCTCCAACATAGAAGTATGCATACAATATAGTATAGTGAAGTTCCCATTTCAATCCTAACGATTCAGGATAGATGAAGTGGAGTTCATACGTGTCAGCCTTTTCCCAGTAGATATTTACTTTCAATAACGTGAGTCAGGTACCCAACAGAGCTGAGTGGACTCAGGGACGTCTTGCAGTTTCTAAACTGGATCGAGAGTTCGAACTTGAGACTTTCGGGCTAGCAGTCTAGCGCTCTACCCCGGCCACGTCATTCCAACCAATATGCAGAGGCATAGCGACCCTACCGGCGCCTGGGCGAACTTTAAGCTTGGCACCCCCATTTATATATATATATATATATATATATATATATATATATATATATATATATATATATATATATATATATATATATATATATATATATATATATATATATATATATATATATATATATATATATATATATATATATATATATATATAGGTAGGTAGGTAGAAAACGGTTAAATCAGTAGGCAAAGGCTCTTAGCCGTTAAATTTCTTAACTTTGACTGTTTATAATTCAAAACTGCAGCTTAGAATGAGCTTTTAATTATTTTTTCTACCCCTTTTTGGCACCCCCTTGTGTCAGCGCCCGGGGCGGCCACCCTCCCCCCACCCCAGCTACGTCTCTGCCACTATATCACACTACTATTGATCCCCTCCTAAATTATCTGATAACACAAGAACACAAAACGATTTTACTGAATGGCCATCTAACTGGTTTAGCTTGTCCCTGATCTTTCAATCCATAATTTTGCACAAGCCCATGTTTGTGAAGTAATGATTCAATCAAATGATGTAGGCATTAATAAACTAGCAATGGGTCTGATTTTTACATTCACACAAGGACGGGAATTCACTGTCGTAAGAATGAGCTCCCTTACTTTCGTTGTTTTGCAAAATAAGTTGCCGCAAAATAATACAACTTTCAGTCTACTTATAATCATATTAAAGATAAATGCCTTAGCAACGTCGAAAAATCCTATTATTTAACAGGTGGTGTTGTTCCGAGGTTGGGTAATGACAATAGTTTTATAATAAATGGTCAACTATATACGTTAGGTAGCCGTGTGTAATGATTGTGTGGGTGTTAGCTGTAGCTGTTAATTCTTTTTAATGACACCACTTGGTAGTTATTTTGTTCTAACTGCGGGAGTGTTCTCCCCTGTTCCTTTTATTATTATATAAACGTCATTCTCCCCACCCCCACCCCCGCCCCACACCCATACACACTCCCTTAACCGAGAACCATTGAGTTTAAGTTTAATATATACTTGCACTCATTAAAAAAAAATATTAGTATTTATTTCAATAAAAATGTCACAATTGTGTTTATGTAAGTACAGTAATCCATCGACTATCACTAGTTTTACACTACCCCCCTCCAATCATTGTCACCATATTCCCATTCCCACAAGGTATTATGTGGTATTGTAATCTATTGTAATGTTGATTTAAAAATGTGTGCATATAACCTGTATAAAAGAAGTTGTTTTTTCCTGTAGACCTAGAAAATAAACACACACACACACACACACACACACATAGAGCATCCACATGCATATTTAATGCAAACACATGTATTTAATTTTTACATACTTCTTATTAAATTAATAACACATTTTAGAAATATAGCTTTTATTTTTTACCAAAAAAAAATCAGAAAAATACTTTGATACAATCTGTTTTAACATTAAATATTCTTATTTTCAGGTCCGGTAACTCTTAGTTTTTAGATGCCTTATTACCATACCCTAATATTATAATATACATAGCAAACTGATAGAATACATTCCAATATATTATATTTAATTATATGAACATAGGCTGCACTATCCAAGTCCTAGTCGCACACAAATGAAGTCTAAAAAATTAATTTCAATTAGGCCTACATATTTTACATATTTTTTCACACTGTTTATTGAGCTATCGTTGTTGATATTAGAATCTATATATTTTAAAAATCTAATCGACAAAAAAACAACAACATTGTATTAATTATATTTAGAATAACGCCCTCCAAAATGCAAAAAAGCAAAACAATTTACAATTTTCTTTTTTTGGCCATCTGTTCAATATCTAAAAATGATGTAACATGCAGTTTAGTTCAATACACTTTAGAATCTTCGATGCGTGTTGTTTTATTTCCCGCCAAAAATTGCTTTATTTATCAATTTCCCCACTTTTTTCCCGACCTTTTTCCCAAATTTTTTCCCTTTTTTGCTTTTTCCGACTTTTCCCACCAGTTTGACCTTGACTATTCTCGACTTGATGGGGCGGGGCCGTGGGGTGGGTCTCGCACGCGCCTGTTGCAGCTTGGTGGCGTTGAAGCCTTCGTCGCCCCGGCAGACGAGATCCGGGACGCAGCATTCTGGGTAGTCTATATCGTCGTCTGCCTCTAGGTAGCACGTGTCTCTCTCGTAGAAGAAATCAGTGTCATCGCAACTGTTGACGAATGGATTAAATTTTAGTTAACTGTTTGAGGTTAATATTTAAAAAATTAAACTGGGTTATCTTTCAGACAATTTGGGGCGGGGGGGGGGGGGGGGGGGCGGACAATGGTTAAATTATGTATTTTCTTTTTAAATTACACATTTACTATACGGCTGTGTGTGGGGGTGGGAGGGGGGGGGGGGGCGTGCTAAAGGAAGGGGGGGGGGGATGGCAGACCTTCCTCGAGGAAATGCCTTAAAGAAATTCTGATTTTTATTTGCTGTCTACTTCCATGCACAGAGCCGACTGAGGGAACGAGTTTGACAGGCCTATGTATGGGACTACAGTGAGCCATGTAGCACGTATTAGTTTTGTAAACATAATCAAACTTCAGTTTTTTTCTCTACCATCGACAGCTGTGCTGATTTTCCACTTCCACAGAACCAATCCAGACCTCTCTTCATTCTCTCCAGCAGTGTTTCTTCCAGGCATCCGCCCCCCCTCCCTTTGAAATGGAAAATTAAATAGAAAATATATACTTTTACCACTGTCTGAGACACACCCCCCCGCCCCGAAAATATCAAGTGCTCCCCGGAGAAAAAAAGTCTGGAAGAAACATTGCTCTCCAGGCGTTTATTAATTGGTGGTTATTTATGAAAGTGGCTTTACTTTCGTTTTCAACAGTCACGCATAGTAAGCTTACCACATATCCCGGCTTATATCTTAACATAACTCATTTTGTAATCAACATTTTAAAGGCGTACTCACTATTTTAATTTTACCTGCGCAATAAATTAACACCTATATACTTCTGCCACTTGAAATATAAAAAAAAAACATTTTAAAAAGAAGTAATAAAAATATTTTGGTCTTTTTTTATCCTACCTGGCACACACGTATCCACTGGCCTTACAATTACACTCTCTACAGCCAGTTTCCTGCCATTTTTCGCCTGTTTTACGATCACCTGGACACTTCCCTTTTTAATAATCAATCATAAATAATATCAGTTTAAAGTGAGACAGGGATATAATGTAATCTTATACTTATAGAACTACTTCAACATCTCTTAAACACAATCAAACTAAAAGTCTTTCACGTAGATAAATCTAACTACAACTATTTTACAAGTTTAATTACTAGAAATACAAATGACCAACACAGTGGCGTAGCGAGGTCGGGTGTCACCCGGTGCGGCACTTAACGGTGTCACCCCCCAGAGGCGTAGCGACCCTTCCCGGGGACAAATTTTCGACTTGCACCCCCCCCCCCCCCCTCAAACTTTCGATTTGCACCCCCTCAAGTTTTTCTCTGTATATTTTGCTATTTTTTGCCTTGGTGTCACCCCCCTAAATGGTGTCACCCGGTGCGGTCCGCACCCCCGCCCCCCCCCCCCCCCCCCCCCCCCCCTCGCTACGCCTCTGGACTAACAACATTTCTTGTCATTTAATAAAAAAAAAGAATATGGGACACGTCTTAATAATGAATTAAGATGATATCGCAGGAATAGCGCTAAACTGGACACTCAAAGGAAAAAGAAAACAGTAAAGGCCAAGGGAAACGTGGAGGCGCACGGCCATGAAGCAGCTGGCAGAGGCAGGACTGTCATGGGGGACTGTCTGGAAATTTGCCGGACACGACAAAAGTGGAGGGCGATCTCTGTCGCGGTCCCAAGTGTCTTGGGCACCAAAGAATAAGGTTGATGATGAATGATTCTCATTGATTAGTGTTATATAACATAGCTGCAGACTACATCACCGATTATGATAAAATCTAAAAATTAAATTTAGTTTAGTTTGGAGTTTAGCTTGAGAATGAAGTAGCATTATCTTCGTAATTAGATAATACAATTATAGCAAGTTGCCGAGACCCTTAATATTTCTCTGTTATGGAATCCTAGCTTTTATTACCTTAAAATATACCTGCTATATCCTTACATAGGCATAGGCTAAAGATAATTATCTTAAAAAATACAAGCTTATGTGTCTTCTTTGTTATGTTTGACCTTCATTCTATGAAATAAAAATTTGCTATATTGACCACAAGCTAGCCACTCAACCTACCTTTCGTGTGAATCAAATCAGCCACAACTATCGTGAGTACAGCCGCCAACACTACCAGATGTCTCATGGTTAGGTGAGTACGCCGGGGATCAGCCCTGATGAAGTTATTTTTGGTACCAAATGTTCTTGCCTTTATAGCACTGCCGGAATCGTCAGCATCTCTTTGAGACAACCCTGTTTGTGGGTTGTGTTTTTTTTCTTGTTTTTTTTAGAGGTGGGGGGGGGGGGGGGGAAATATAAGTGCGGTGTATAAATGTGGAATGGGGTCAAGGTTGTTTGACGGGCAATTTTGAATAATTTAGCGCTCGGTATTGCAAAATGTTGTCCAGTAATTGTCTAGGACTCATACGTATAGAAATAGACGATATAATTATCCTACAATATTGCGATTTTTTTACGCAACACATGCAACCACTCTCCCTCTTCCTATCCCTGACTTTACTTAAAATGTTGGTTTTAGCAAGAGTCTATTCCTAGAGAACGCGCTTGTACATTCGAGAGACGAAAGGTAGATACATTGAGAAACAGGTAGCGATAAAATTCGATAAAGAAGCCAGAGGCGTAGCGCGGGGGGTGCGGACCGCACCGGGCGACACCATTTAGGGGGGGGTGACACCAAGGAAAAAAAATAGCAAAATGTATAGAGAAAAATTATAACTCGAGTGTTAAATAGTATTTTAAGAGGTGCAAATCGAAAATTTGAGGGGGGGGGGGTGCAAATAGAAAATTGAAAGTTAGTCCCCGGGAAGGGTCGCTACGCCTCTGGGGGGGGGGGGGTGAAATCAATTAAGTGCCGCACCGGGTGTCACCCGACCTCGCTACGCCCACTGAAAGAAGCAACAGCTTTCTGCCAGGCTAGCAGTTAATAAGGGAAGCCCAAAAGCTAGCAGGTACCCCGGGTAGCAAAAGTCGCCAAAAGGCTAGCAGGCAGCCATGTAGGTAAGTCACCCAAAGGCAAGTCAATGCATATCAGACATGATCCTGCTAGTGAGTGGTTCATGTGACACGCTGAAATACAGAAATGCCGTCTAAATCACTCGTTATGACATTAAAACATGGAGACATATTCTACATTAAACTCACGCAATATATTTCCAGCAATTATTTTCTTTTGTGGATTTAAAACTATTTTGGCAGCATTTTGCGTAAACGTCAGGGAATCATCGTGGTACAAGGATAAAACAAAAATGAAAAATCAGCGCAGTTTAAAAAAAAAATCCAAACATTAAGTACCCCCAACACACACACACAGACACACACAGACACACACTCACACGCACACACACCCCACACACGCACACCCATCCGTACTCACTCGACCAACTAGACCCCAGTTTAAAAATATTTTCGTAATTAGAAGCAATTAATCGTACTCGGCCGCGGAAATTATCCTCAAATAGTTACAGATTAGTCACACTTGGTTACAAAACAATATTTTCACGTGGCGCCATTGTGTAACAATTAACACACATTGCATTCATTTCAACCTATTTTGAGATTTCATTCCAGAGTGCACATGTTCAATGCATTTCTGGTCATTGAGGCTGTTTATGCGTTATTATTCTAGGCAGGACCAACCACGCCTAATTGTGCAATGTGCGCGTTTTATAAATAGATAGGTAGCATCAGCTTGTCGTAATGTATATAACTCGTTCACACTCTTATGGACAAAGTTATGAACACACACACTCCATATGGCCAAAGTCCTGTACACACACACCATATGGCCAAAGTTATGAACACACACACACACCATATGGCCAAAGTCAGGAACACACACACACACACACACTCAAACACTGTCCTTATTTTTGTTCTACTTCTGTCCCGCCCAGCTTATCAACACAACTTCCAAGGAAGGTGCATCTGTCCACTTCTTCTAAAGCTTCCTCTGACAATGTTATAGGAGAGCTGCTTGATGCATTGAATTCCCTGAAGCTTCTGTAGATGTAATAAACATGATGGACCGGGAACGAACTTGAAAAATCCGGGCAAGCAGTCACCCGCTCTTGATTTTTAATAAAATGTAAAATATAGATCTATGTATATGAATTAACTTGCATGGTCTAACTTTAAAGTCTACAAGAACATCATTTCCCAATAAATGTTTTTCACGAAATTCACTGTGACATACACAAAAAAGGATATATATATATATATATATATATATATATATATATATATATATATATATATATATATATATATATATGTATATGTATATATATATATATGTATATGTATATATATATATATATATGTATATATATATATATATATATATATATATATATATATAGTTACATTGTTATAGTTACATAGTTATAGTTGTTTAATTCTGTTTTGGTAAGCTCGTATATTTACATGTAA